>NW_017307045.1:277736-295837 GCF_000935625.1 Nanorana parkeri | reverse complement strand
TCACTTTGCTCGAATGAACGAAACAAATAAGAAACGAAAAACGAAAGGAACGTTCGAACGAACTACTGCTAATGAATTTCGAAACGGAAATTCGGATTCGTTTGCATTCGTTGTATCTGTAATTCCGAATTCGGATACATCCGAACGTCCGAATTTCCGTCCACATTTCGATTCGGAGAGAAACGAATCGCACATGTCTAGTCTGGAACATAATCCTATGCTTCCTTAGAATAGCTTGTGTTTTGTATACCGTGTGCCATTATCTGTGCAGAGTATTTTAGGCATTTTGTCAAATTTATTGTTTAGATATTGGCAAGATGTTGTTGAAGTTTATCTGGAACCTCATCTTTGCTGTAGGATAGAGCACAGTATACCTTAAGTAGATATCAATGAATGTGAGAAAAATACATTTTCTTTCCTGGAGTGTGAGCTTTTATAAAACCATATAGATACAAGTGAATTAAGTCCAGTTTCTGTTGAGTTCTGATGTTACTTTTGGGAAAAGATTTCCTGGTAATTTTCCATTTATGCAACTGGTATGCCGTATTGTTTGAATGCGTGGGTCAATTTGAAGTCACATGCTGACCTTTAAATAGTTTCTTTATAGTTTCAGGATTCTTGTGTGCAAGAGGACAGTGCCAGGTGTCAAAACAGTTCAAATATGTTTCCTCTTTCACAGCGTTTACAACTTTACTGCACTTTGCTGATACAGTTCAATTGATTTTTCAATTAGATAGTGTGTAGCTTCCTTTTGTAATAAAACAGCTTTTACCACTGATGATAGGTTCACACCTGCACTACACCGCACGATACCCAGGACGCGCGTCCTGGGTGTCCTGCAGTCCTGCACAATGCAGACAGCTATTGCTGCGCAGCCCCATTGATTTCAATGGGGTGACATCCACGCAGCAATAGTAGAAAAAAGGTACAAGTACCTTCTTTTTTCTGTTTTAGCCGCGATCGTGTTCAGAAGCACGGGCGGAATTGCGGTGGGAAACCACGCGATCTGCCTGGCGCGACTAGGGTGCCCACAGTGCGATCGGTTCACACTTTGGCAACTCCTGACCGCACTGCAATCTGCACGGAAAACGTGCACGATTGCCGCATGGTGAGGTGTCGCCTAGGTTTGAACCTAGCCTGAATGTCACTGCATATCATTGCCTGATGAGCTTCTTCACTTACAGGAGGTTACTTCCAAGAGTAGAAACATATAGTACATCTTTGCTATGTATCTTTCTGGTGACTGTTTGGAATAACCTCCTATTCCTTCTGAAACCCTATACATCATTAGCTGTTGTAATTCTTTCCATCTTGCTTTGATCCAGCGTAGAGAAGAATTTTCCATCATTCGTCATATGACTTGTGGCTCTAGAGTCAATGCACCAGGTGAAAAAAGATTAAAACCCCCCTTTGGAGTGAAAGGCACACTCAATATCTGAAGCATCTTCTATTTTCAAATTCAGATTCTGCAGTATGCCTTTAAGTGTCCTAAATTTTTGCACTGAAAACATTCATATTTAATGCTGCATATTACTGTCATAGTGGTCATTGGTTCTTAGTGCAGATTGTGCCCTATGAGCATTTTCACTGTTTGCACTTTCTGGCTTTTGCTCACATGCATCCACAAGCTTGCCTGAATATATTCCAGGGTAAGCTCATCATCTAGTTGAACATCAAGTGCTGTAACAAGTGTCTCATAGCTGTCTTGGAGAACAATGAGTATCAGTGCTGCTATATGAAAGTCTTTAATTTATTTTCCTATTGCTTGCAGGCATCCCACCATTGCTAGAGTACATATTTTATAGTTCTGCATGTACTGTCCTTTCATTAGCTTAGTCTGGTATAGCTTTCTAATTAAGTACAGTTTATTTCTAAGATTTGCTTTCTCATGTACTTTCTCTAGCTCCTCTAACATTTCTTTTGCAGTTTCACACTTTATATTCAGAATTTAATTAGCATTAATGCTCAGAGGTACAGTACTTTTTGATTTTTCTCTATCCTCTCATCTGTAGGTGGGTTTGGTTATTAGTCTTGTATACATTTTCATGTACCCTCTTTTGCCAGCAGTATCTTTTTTATATATGGTTTGTCAGATTATCGACTGAAATGTTTGATGAAATACTATTAGTAGCCATTATGTATGCTTTCTGACCTTTTTTTTATTTAGAGACTATTTTGCAGTAACTTTGAGCTGTATCTATATCTGCAGCAGTGTTTAGCACTTTGGCTTTAGATGAGCCCATAATCTTTTGGAAAGTTGCTGCCGATCTGACTCTTGCCAGTCAAAATGGTGCTGGACACATGGCTGAGCCCTCCTTGTTTTATTGCTAACAAAAGGAACACAAACAAGAAATTACATCATAACCAGCCTTACATCACACAGGCCTTAATCATAACACACGATACCACCTAGTGACAGAACTATTATAGGGGAACTAAGCCAAAACTTATTTTTAATTATTTACCCTTTTTGCCATGTGTGTCCCTTTGGGGAGAATTCCCTTTACTTCATGTCCAACAGCCACAACAAAAAGTGAGAGGAATTGCCTCCAAAGTGAGGGAAATCCCTGTTGTCACCAGGGTTACCAAAACCAGTGTCCCCAGCTGAAAAATCCCCAGTTTTTTCTTGTTTTGGTTTCAGTAAACACTGGCTACCATGTCCTGATTGCAGCTAGTATAAGTGTGCACATCAAAATACCCCTGTTTGATCAGAGTGTCCCTACCCAATCACATAGCCCCTGTCACAGGGCCACCTGTGTTGACAGCATGCCTGCACAGTGTCATTGGGTACTAAAATGCCAGTGGATCCATAACATCATCAGTTGTAATGGTACACACACCTGACTCCCAGCAACCAATGACGTTGTGTGGCTTTCTCATCATCAATGGTTGCTATTGTGCTAACAGCTGTGTACACAACAAACTGATTGTTAGGATGCCAGTGGGTGCACAATAACAACTAATGAATCTGTGCAGCCACCAGTGTCCTAGCAGCCAATGATGTATACAGCCCACACAGCATTATTCGTTGCTAAGTCGCCAGCAGCCCCACAGCGTTATAGATTGTTGTAGTGTTCCCACCTGCATCCTAACAACCAAAGATGCCGTGTAGCCCATTTCTTGCTAGAGTATAGAGGGAGGATTGGTCAGTGGGCGGACCGGCCAAATCGTACATCAGCTCCTCAAACTGTGAACAGCTTGGGTTCACATTGAACTCATGGACAATCTGAACCTAAAGCTCATCTCTTGCCCCTACCTGATCACACTGCCCCTACCTGATCACACTGCCCCTTCGTAATCACACTGTTCCTACCTAATTACAATGTCAAATTACAGAGAGCTGCGGATTATAGCCAGCAACAAATTAGTTGGAAGAGTTGGCAGACAAGCAGTCAGTCATTAAAGTGTATAGATAGTACAGTCAGTAAAGAGTATAAATACGCTTATAAGACACTGTAGACAACTCTATATGACATAAAAGACTCCATGGAAAGGTTGGGTGGTGTTTTAAATTGAGAAATGGCATTCAAAACAAAATGGATATTCGGGGTACCAAGAAGATGGCTGCGTGCCAAGGTTTAGCATTGCCAAAGATTGTTGGAGTGTCACAAGGCATGGAGAACCTTAATGCATTAAAGGAATTGTATAGTTAACCAAGTGAATTTGTGTATTATAATGGAGTTGATCATGTCATTGATAATTATATCACTAACATAATGCATAATAAATCCTATTTTAACACTTTTTCGAATCTTGCACAATAGAGTGTATTAGAGTTGTAAAGATGGTGTACAGGGGACCTTACTATGGTCACAGTGGGTTATATGCAGCATTGTGTTACCAATGTTCCCTAGAATAATGCCTTGCATATGTTCAGTGACGCAATGAGAAGTGTCTGTCATAACACTATACAATAACTGCCAATGGCTGCCTTAAAAAAAATCTATTGAAATTATTTATTGCTCCCACATCATGCAAAGTTAATTAAACCTGCATTTCATATTACCTGAGTTAAGCACACAAGTGGACACAGTTGCGTTTATCAGTGTTCCAGCATAAAATTGCTAGCTTGGAAACCATCCAGGGAGAATATCAACTTCCTCCTCCTTTATTCTGTCATTAGAATACTCAAGTAAAAGGCAGCCTTTTATTTTCAGGTTTACAGGGACTGGAAGCCACAAACTGTGAGCTGCTAATTTATTTTGAAGGGGGAGAAAACGGAATTGTGCATGTTGAGTTGTCAGTGTTACTTAAACATGTGCATACAACAGAGATGTTTAAAGCCTCATTTAATGATAACTGTTGTAGCTATCAGGGAAAACAAAGGCTGTTTGGGCATTTTGATCCACAACAACAGAGTTCTATTTTTAACGGTTTTCTGTAGAGCTTTCAGTGCATTGTTAAATAATTTTTAGAACAAGCATATAAAAAGGCATGTTACTCACCAGGAGGAAATTCAAAAGGCTCTGAGGAGAAAGAAATGGATAATTTGGAGACATAATGTATTGAAGGTATGATTCAAATTCAGTGACACTGCTGCATGACCCTGTACCGCTGTCAAATGAGTATCATTTGTATGAGTGGACAAACTACAGACAGGAAAAAAAAAATGCTCTTTCTAGGCAACCTAATCACTGTCACTACACTATTTTCCAATTCATTCCTATAACCTAGCACAATAATAAAGCAGCTCATAAGAGAAAAGTAGTGGCTGCCATTGCTGATCTCCCAAAAATGCCAGTATTGCTATGCAGATGCCTTAGGCTAATACTGGCCTTATTTAGTAAAGTTTCCTGATTCTTAATTGCTAAATCTTAAAGTTCAACTCCAGACAGATTTTAAAGGCACAGAGTAATACAGCTCTATAATAGATCAAAATACCAGTATATGACTTCATATGAACCTTTTGCAGGCCGGGCTGCAAATGATCATTGCTTGATATTGTGCAAGCGGCCGCTAGCATCCTAGCAACTAATGGTCCTGTTGGCGATTAATCTGTATTTCGGGTTCATCATGATTGGCAATAAGGGTCTGGATTTTGGGAGGGGGGGGCACATTTTGTTTTGCCTAGCCCCCCTCCTGAAACATACCAGGCCACATCCCTGCAGAAGAAAAAAATATAAACAAAAAAAAGGGTGGGTTACCCCAAAATCCACATCCTTATCTGAGATAGATGCCTAGGATAAAAGTTATTTTTAAGGAGTCTGATATGGATTTTCAATGGGACCCTCCACGCAAATTTTGTTTTTAAAAAGTCCCCCCAGAATACATATCAGACACTTATCCAGACATGCAACTTGGCTGGCCCAGAAAGAGATGGACCGGGAAGGGTACCTCAGCAGGAGGTCCTCTTTGTCAAGGCACCATGTCCCCATTTTGATAGAGACAAGGGCCTCATTTCCACATCCAGTTAGCATGAGGATGTGGGGTCTGCGGGAATCTTATTGAAATCTGATCACCATTTTAATATAAAGGGGTCCTCAGATATCCAGCTCTCCCCTCATGTAAAGGAGTAAGGGGTAGATAGTACCTTTGCTTACTTATTAACAAAAAGAAAAAGAAAAATACAAAGCAAATAAACACACGGACACTTTAGAAAAAGTCCTATATTAAAAATTCCCCAAATATTGTCCCATGATGTACATCCAATATCATCTACATCCTCCAGCATTGGAGAATCATTAAACATTAAACCCTCTCCAGACGATCTGATACTCTCTGGACTTTATAATGTTTGGATTTTTTTTGCCTGGGGTAACCCTCCAAATCCATACCAGACCCCTATAAAGGATTAGGATATGGTTATGAATTTTGAGCGAAGGGACATTATGCTGGTTTTTTTAAATGTCGTTTCCTGGCAATTTCTTTTTTCTAAAATGTCACTTTTGCTTGTGTACATCCTACAGATGTACCACTTCATGCGCAGGTTTAAAGTGTATTTCCACTTTCACAGTCAAATTGGAATAACCCCTATTTTTAATTTGTTTCAGGATCCCATTCATCTAGATACGCAGTTTAAATTGCTTTTCCTTGGGTAAAGTGTTCTACTTAGCTTCTTAAGGGTTAAGATTTCTTCTTTTTTTCTCTCCTTTTTTTGTAATGTTAGGAGGGGCTGTGTGCAATTTGTGTTATCCCTGTCTGTGCTATGCTGGCTAATGTCATTATAATTCATAAAGTAGATTTGAACACTGCCTGTCCTAACAAAGGGTTAAAGGATTAAAACCCTGGCTTCTGCATTCTCAGTTAATGATGTTAATGAGAGAAACACAATCCTCAAATTTGAGTCCTGAATCTTTCTATAAAGACAGATCATTGTGAAGGCACTGAGAAAAACCTGGATTTAGCCATTTTGCCTGTTGCAACAAAACATCTGAAGGGTAAAAAATATTTTAAGGTATGCTATGTAAAAGAGAACACATAACAAACATATACGGTTTTCTGAAATTTGACTGCAAAAGTGGATATACATTTTGGGGCATTCTCCAAGCATGGTTTTTAACCAAATATGTATTTCTAATATTGCCCTCTAAGCCTTATTAAAATACCTGCTCCCTGCTGATGGGTTTTTTTTTGCATTGGAATGTGTCTCCCATGGCAAAATATGCCCCCCCGAGCGCTCGGCTCAGTTCACTTCAGCTCGGTTATTCACTTGGCTGCCTTCGGGAGCTTTGTGAATAGCCCCCTTAGTATTTGTACCCTCTGTTCTGTAAATAATATAAAACACTGGAATTACTTTAAAGGGCACAAAGATACCACACCCCATAGAGTAACAAAATGAGCGAAAAGGAGAAAGGGGGGGCTTTAGAGGTATTAGAAACACCACTATTGATTACTGCATAATTGTATAAAAACAGTTACTTAATGGTAAAAGCATACATACTCCTCATCTCAATCATGTCCAAGTTGCCCCATCAAAACATAAAAATCACAAGAAGAACCAAATAGTTATCACACCGCTCACCTTTTTGGTTGTCTGGACAGGTCCACAGCGCTGGCAGGCAACGTATCCACATATCTCTCTCAGAGCCTCCCTTAAGTATGGTCAACAGTGTCAGAGGCAATCACCTGACTTACCAGTCATGTGACGCAGTTCTGTTCGGCCACCAGTTTTTATACAATTATAAAGTAATCATTAGTAGTGTTTCTGATACCCCTAAAGCCCCCTTTCTCCTTTTTGCTCATATTATTATGTAAATAGGGGAGGAGAGTATCTTTATCACATAGAAGGAACATTTTTGTCTACTACTTCTTAGGGTAGCTTTAAAGCTGAGATCAATTAGGGAGATTGTGTGACATACCTAGATGTGTTTGGGTTTACAGATGGATTTGAATGTATTTACTTTGTTACCTCTTCTAACATGATTGATGGAGATGCCTTATCCAGACTCTGCATAAAATCGTGACTAGGAGGTAATAAAATTGAATGCTCTGAGTCATATTGCACAATTCCCAAGTGCTTTCTTGCCATTTGTAGCAACAGTTGAAGGAATTAGAAAATAACTGGATTGCAAGTGATTAGCATGTGGTGAAATTTAGCACATTCCATGCCCCAAAAGGGTTATTGAGCTGGGGAAAAAAAAGCATATTATAGATTTTTTTTTCATATTGGTGCCATATCTTTCTGCAGCATTGGGCCCTCATCTGTTTGTATTACATTTTTAAAATGCTTTTTATTGATTTTGTATGCACAAAGAACAAACAGTAAAGAACAAGTTAAATCCTTACAACAGTTTTGTCTTGCCTTATTTTTCTTTTGACCTTGTACACATCACAATACAGGTTAAAACATATAAACAACCATTAGACAAAATTCCAGGTAGAACTTTTTATGCATACTTATATAACTCGTTATGCTTTAATGCCTTTAGACTTATAGACATTTTCTTGAGAAGGAAGAACCTGAACGTGAGTTAGTGACAATTGGGCAGCTAAATAATAGAATTAAGCTGAGAAAATCCACACCTCCGAAAAGGCATCAACCCTGTCCATTGGCGCAGGATATTTGGACATGTTAGGAGATACATTATCCCAGTTCCTGTCATCAGTGCCATGTACACTAGATGCATCTACTGCAGAAACTGAAAATCAAAGATGAAGCATTGTTATATCCTTCATAAATGTGGCTATTCCTCTGTGGTAAAGCCCTTGAAAATATCAACTGATGTCACAATTTGAAAACCCGACTGTTTATAATGCACACAGGGGGGATTTATCAAAACTAAGGCAGACAGAAACTGGAGCAGTTGCCCATAGTAACCAATCTGCTTCTCTCCTCAGTTTGTTCAGTTAAGATTTAAAAATGAAAGAGATAAGCTGATTGGTTGCACAATACAACTGCTCCAGATTTTGTTTGCTCCAGTTTTGATAGATTCCCCTCTCAGTTTTTAACTGCTCTTTATTGTAGTAATTTGGATTATAAAGGCAAAATTGTCACTGCCTTTGTTTACAGTGTAAAAATTAAGAAATGTTTTTTTGCAATTGAAGTTGTTTTTACATGGGTTATGGCTTTAAGGGTTACATTTTCTTTTAGCTTCTATTTCTATGAAATGTAAGGAGGGGCTGTGAGGGGTCTAAGGTGGCTTGCCCATTGTATGTTAATGAAGCTTATTAGGTAAACACAATTCTCATATTTTAGTCCCAAGCTTTTCTATAAAGACAGACCACCGTTAAAGAACTAGGAAAAACCTGGAATCAGCAATCTTGCCTGTTTTAACAAAACATCTAAAAGGTAACACATTTAAAAAAAAAAAAAAGTTATTTTTCAGTATGCTGTGTGAATAGGAACACATAACGAACATATAGAGGGGTTTTCTAAAATTTGACAGAAAAAGTGGAAATACACTTTAAGCTAGCATTTATCTGCAAGAGTTTAATTTCCCAGGCTGTTATTAGATTTCTAAATTTAGAAAATAGTGACTTGATATAACTTGGGTTACATAGTAAAGACTACCAATATAGGTAAAACATTTGAGGAGCAAAATGCTAATATATAATAGATACAATACCATAAGGCTCTGAGTAGCATGGAAAACCTTGCATTTTGGGTGCCTCCACACCCAAAATGCTTTTTCCAGCTTACCAGGGCTTCTTAATTTATCCATATTATGTCTAATAAATATTTTCTCCAAAATGGATATGCAGAATGGTGGAATAAAAACTTTGCCAGATGCTTAAAATTAATTTTACATGAAATTACCTTGCAATCAGAATGAGTTTGCACAAACTGATGATAATGGGCTTCTTTCTTAACTGAAATATATGGAACCCTTTTATTTAAATGAGTAACCGCCTGCATATTAGACATGTGCGATTCGTTTTGAAATACGGACATAATTTCAGAAATTCGGAGATTCGGATGTATCAGAATTACAGAAATACTGAATGCAAACAAATCCGAATTTCCGATTCTGAAATTTGTTAGCGGTAGTCTGTATGAAATTTCGTTTGTTTCGTTGTGGCGAGTCGGCGGGGTGACACTCGGTTACCGCTCCAGGTGTCACCCAGCCTCGGGACGCCCCTGGTTAGCTGTATTGTTTCAGGCATTTTTCCTATATTTTAGCCCTGTGAACCTGCCAGTAATATAATGTACACCTGTCCTAGGGTGACAATGCTCAGTCAATTGTACATATGAAGAAGCAGTATTGCAACCCTAGGACACAACACTCTCCCTTCTAATCTTCTCCGTTACATTGGGGGGAGGCAATCTGTTGTTCACAGAAGAAAGCTGTAAAGCTGATATTATTGTTTGAGATTTCATTTCAGTGCACAGGAAATTACACCGAAATTCTGCCAAGATCAGCAGGCATTTTTCTGTACTCACAGAAATTGTACCTTTAGCCTGAAAAATAAAAACTAATGCAGCCCCCATGATTTGTAAGCTACAACATATAAAATGTTTAGTCTATTAAAGGGGAACTATGAGATGAGTGATTTCCACTCACCTCATTCTAGCCGACCTGTGACAATGAGACTGTCACAGGTCGGCTCAGTAGATCGGGAGGTGAGCGAACACATACCTGCCGTGACAGGGGAGGGCTGGATTCCCCTCTCCCCGCTCCGATCTGCCAGCGCTGACTGGCGGAACGGACGGGGGAGGGGGCGGGTACAGCTGGCTCTGCCTCTAGATAGGCAGAGCCAGCTGTCACTCACGCAGCTGGGCGGATCCCGTCATCTAAGTCGGGATCCGCTCCGGCTGCGGTGTCTCAGTATACCGCGAGCTGTAGCTCGCGGTATACTGAGCTTAGGGTAACGGGAGGACGCTAGTTTGTGTCCTCCCGTTACCCTAAGGAGAACTATGGGGAAAAACACTGACCCCATAGTTCTCCTTTAAATATTCTTTAAAGTAGAACTATGGCCTCCCATTAAAAAGGACTATGTGCTGCAGCACATAATTATAATTCCCTCTGCAAAGACCCACAAATACCTGTCAAACCTGCCATTAAAGTCCTCCTAATGCAGATTCCTTTGATAGTGTGGCAAATATGCTGCACTGCTCCTGAGGTTTGCCTATCAGTATTGTCACTGCTGATTCCCAAGCCAAAAGCTTGTCAATCAGAACCTCTGTTCTCTGTGCCTCTGTTGCTGACACCCTCTGACTATGTTCTGTAATCAGGGCCGGATTTCCCACAAGGCCAACCGAGGCCCGGCCATGGGGCAGCAGGGAGTAGAGGGGCAGTAGGGGTGTGGAATTCCTATCATATTCCTATAACATGCAGATCCGGGCACCGAGCAGGTAGTTGTATTCTACATTTAGCCCTGCTTTGGGCAAGCAGGACTAAACGTACAGCGGGGAAGCCGCCGCTGGTTTTGTATAAGTGATCTCAGCGATGTTGTTGAGATAACTTTTATGCAGCCTGCATACAGGGGGGCACATTGAGCAACCAGGCATTGGGGCAGCAGAGAGAGTAAATCCGGCCCTGTCTGTAATGTCTGGGGTGAGCAGCATGTGAGGCACAAAGAAGGAGGATTTGGCTCAATCAGGGAAAGGAAAGCCCTTTTTTGGTTTCTTTTTTGTTTACAGGAGCCTTGAGTTATACTTTGTTGGGTAAATTCCTTTGATTGTTAGACATACATTCCATAGTCTTAAAAGTCTCAAAAGATTTATTTATTTTTTCTTTGAGAAACAAGGATGTGTTGTTTGTTTTTGGCAAATATGAACAAATATTGTAGTGGATGTCTGGCATACTGTAATGATATTTAGATGGCTATAGAACTAACGCATATGGACACTGCATAGGGCTACATTTGTAGCAGGCTGGTGTGTTCTGAATGCATAGCTAGCATTTTATTTTTGGAAGCAGGGTCTATTTTTAATTATTTTGCTAAATATCACACTGTTTATACTAATCAGTGCTGATTTACATATTCTTGTGATTATGAAACAGCTCATGTTCTGCATCCACATCTGATGAACAGTCATGTGTTCTTTGGAAAAAAAATTACGGTATGTTTAAAGACCTTTTCATTGTCTTATATACCTCTAGTGAATCCCAAACAAGGTCTGCTCTCAAGTTTATGAATGTGTAATATGGGTTCCGCTGTTGTTATACAAAACCCAGTTACTATGGGATGTACAAGTTTTTATAAAGTAAAAAAAAACTTATTTGACTTAACCTCCATTCACACCACTTTAGGAGGATGAGGATTACAGAGATGCTGCAGAGTGCATTGTGGTATGCTGCAGTAGGGCAGCCTATTCATTTAAAATGGGAAGTGCAAACTTTTTTCTAAATAGCATTGCACCATTTCACATGGTAATAGATTACCATGCAAAATGGTGCAATACAACTCACATGCAATGGCTAGGTGTATTGCAACATGTGATGCAGGATCTCACACACACACACACACACACACACACACACCGGCATTGCAAAGATGAGAACAGAGTATAATCCTTTATTTGTGTGTTGCATGCTCTCCCTTCCAGACACTACAGCTCACAGTGGGAGGGTTTCATCAACATAGGCAGTGCTGCCAATCCAGAAAGTGGTGATCAGCACTGTGTGGCCAGGTATAGATTGACCCTGCACATCTGGGACCATAATGAGAGGTCCCACTCTGGAGTTTTTAAATTGTATTTTACATTTTGGTGAATGGGGATGCTGAAATATGCAAAGTTTGGTGGGAACTCGCAAACTACGTGGGTAGCAGCATGGTTAGTAATTACTGTTGCAGTAGCCAAGATATACATTTTAATAAGCTACGGGCTGGCTTAGCCCATCAGGTACCACCTGTATCAAAAACATCGGTTCTACCTTCTCCTGCAGAGTATGTATGCGTTTTGCCATGTCGCCGTATGCACGGTGAGAATCTGTAGCATCATCCTCTATAACACTTATGCGTTGTTCCATAGCCTGTATACTTTTTCCCTGAGCTTCTATGGCGGCATTCATCTTGCCTAAGTGAAGCTGCAGAGTATCGGCAATTATGGCTGCTATGTCTGCTTTGAGGTGTTTGGTCACCTCTGAGGCTATTAATGCATAGTCAATGGCTGTTGTGGCCGCGGATGCGGGGGTTAATTCACCCGCGGAAGTGTCAGTGCCACTTTCCTGCAGCATGTCTTCGGTGGCCATATTGGCTGCATCTGTCTTGTCTCCCCCATCAGAGGATTGCTCTATGAGCGATCTGCGCGCTCGCGGCTGCCGGTCTATGTACCTGTCCATGTCTGGGGGTTGATCGGCAGGCTGTGGGAGACTGGCCGAGTGTGGGAGATGCCCCGGTGTGCAGAGGTAGGTGGATGGCGGGACGGAGCTCCGGGGTGCTCGTCTAGATCATCGGGCGCCGGAACCGGAAGTCTGCAATTACTTTTTTAAAGACTTTTACCATATTTAATTCTGTTAAAATTGTTTATTTTGCATTAACTATTATATTTGTTTTAATACGGTCCTTCATCACTATATTGGAGTCTCTTTCTTATTATGTTTTTTATTCCATAGGTTTAATGTGTGAGCACCCAGTTGCAGGGATAGTAGGGACCATCTGCCAGTGTCCGGATCAAAACGGTGGGAGATAACCGAGTGGGCCAATGATTTGGGATTAGATTTTTATTGCTAAAGAAGAAATAGTCAGCAGTCCTTAAACATTATGGGGGGGACGGGACTGCTGACTATTTGTCAGAACTGGAGCAGACAGAATGTGGAACGGTTGTCCATACTAACCAATCAGCTTCTCTGTTCAGTTTACCATTGAAAATGAAAGCGAGAAGCTAATTGGTTGCCATGGGCAATGCCCGAGTTTTTATAAATCCCCATAAATGTTATTAAAACAGAAGTGTTCGTAGCATATATTTGCAGTAAAAATGTGGAAGCCACACTGCCCCATCAAGACCTCTCTGTATAGCGTGGTCCCTGGTTCAACAAAAGCTCCCATCCTGGGACATACATAATAAATAGATTAGGTGCAGGCATTCCTGGAGGTAACTAATTCCTCTTTAAAGCAGGAGTCCTAAGAAAATTATTATTAAACCTTGCAGTAGGGCTACCCCCGCCCTGCAAGAGTTAGGTGCTCTTTTTGGTCTAGGGAGGAAAATAACAGATATACTCACCAGATTCTCGGAGCCTGTTGGCTGTGACAGAGCTCCCCTCCAGCCTGTCTCCTTCTCCACTGCAGAGATGGTATGTCTCTCTGTGTCATAATGTCCTATACACTAAGAACATAATGACTCGTGGACCTTAGACCACTGTAGCGGAGGGGCAGAGAGGCTCCATGGACTGGTCTAACAGCAAGCCAGCTCAGAGGATCAGGAGAGTACAACTTTGTTATTTTCCTCCCAAGAACAAAACAAGCACTTAACCCTTGGCCTCACTGCAAGGGTTGATAATTCCATCCCCCCCCCTTGTTCTTCTTCAAAGGTGCAGAGACACACCAGAAGCCCAGCACAGCACACACACACACACAGCAGAAGACCTCCAGCATGTCTCAGCAATTAATACCTAGCTTTTTAAAGCAAGGTGCACATTTGCAGTATACTTACCAGCCACTTAACAAAGGAATTGAAAAATGTGTGTGAATGGACCATCAAAATATTAATGCTACCATTTCCTCACACATTCAATAGTGTGGGCTAGGATAAGGCATGTTAGATTTTTATGGCTGTCTGCATTCCTGTTAGGGAGATTTACTCTCCCTTGTCCTGATCACCAATGTTCCTGGGAATAAAATGAGAGAAAATTCAAAATTTTGGAGTTGCCATCAGAATAGTAGTAGAGTGGAAATCGTCAAATAGGAACAACTGTCTAAGAGGAAATTTCCCCCATATTAGAAAGATGTCCTCTCATTTCCTGTTGGGTCTACAGGACAGGCAATGGAAGGAAATGTTCCTAATGAGATACAGATAGCATACAAAAAAAACCTGACAGTGGGTTTAGCCAGCAATTATCCAAAAAGAAAACACATTTTGGCTTGACTGATGGATTCGTCAATTTTCTGTCCCTCCGTTAAAACCCCAATAAACACACAGACTGCACGACATGGATTTTAACGGCCACAGCAGCCCTTTTATTAAACAAACAGCTTTAACAATAACCACAGTAATAAACTAAATATACAAAAATAATACTGTAAACAAGGGTTGACCTGAGAAGGGGTCTTTGGGTGCCCGCCAGCCCAAAAAAGGCCTCTCATAACACTCCACCCATGTCCCCAGCCGCACCACAACCAGCTCGAGGACACTTACTCCTTCTGGGTTCCCAAGGGGCCAGGCCCCGCCCTTTACAGATCCGGATACCAACAGGGGGAAGCCCCCATACCAGCTGAGGGCCCCCATTTTTGTAATGAACTCCGATTTTGTAGACCCCCCAAAGACCCCCTAACCCGCCAAGCTGCCATGACAAAAGAAACCCCCCCTCCCCAACCAAAAAATTCAGGGAGGGAGGGTGGGACAACCTGCTTCCTTCGTCGATTTCCAGAAAGAGGACGTCCCTCAGCCCTCTCAGTTCCTTCCCGGCTCCTCCCGGACACCTGACTCCCACGTCCAATCAGGTAAGAGCAGCTATTCCCATTTATTTTTTAACCCTTTCTCCCGGGACTATTCCTCCCCCCAGTCATGTAGCCCCTCCGCTTAGTCTCTCCGTGTCTGTCTTTAGATATACAGTAACTGAAACAGATACTTCTGAGTCACACAGAGTTTGCTATACGTGGGAACCTAAAGTAGAACTGTAGCTAGGCTATCAACATTTACATATATACATATTTTTCACAACCTGTGAGATGAGATTTAAAACATTATCACTTACCTCTGTAGCTAAAAGCACTTTCAGCAGCTCCACTCACATGACTTGATTAACATAAGAACAGAGAGACCAGCAGAAACAGCAGCAGTGTGATTAATTGTGCATGCACATTAGCAATGTGGGCATGTAGTACCAACAGCAGCCATGAATGAGAGGAAGTGTGCAGGCTCTTTGAATGAAAGGTAGGGGAGAAGTGCTGCACCTGAAATAGCAAGCTGTATAAATACAGGTAAATCATTGGTTTAAAAAAAGGAGTATTTGAAACTAAATAGATTGATGTTAAAGATTATATGCAATTAAATAATTTGTTTTTAAACATGTGTCCCAGTCAGGACACTCTCTGCAAGGAGTTTGCATGTTCTCCCTGTGCTTGCATGGGTTTCTTCTGGGTACTGCCTCCCACACTCCAAAGACATGCTGGTAGGTAATTGGCTCCTGTCTATATTGGCCCTGTGTGCATGTGAGATAAGGAGCTTACAATCTAAGATCCCTGAGAGCAGGGAATGATTTGAATGTGCAACTATGTAAAGCTCTGTGTAAATTGCCCTCGCTATATACTGTAAATACCAGTATTAAATAAATATATTTTAGAGTTCACACTTTAAAGTGATTGTAACTGTATTAGTGCATTTGCAACAACACGGTTGAGTGCTGTCCATGATACATCTTTTATTTTAACTAACAGTTCAGTTTTAGGACAATCTTTCAGAGGTTTACCCCTTTCTTCTCAGTTCAAGCTCTACAGATTTTCATTTTTTTAACTTTAGGTTCACTTTGACTGTGAATATTGAGGATAAATTGTTCCACAAAACATGCAGCTACAGAGGACAATGAGCTAAAGCTTATTATAACTTGTCACAATTCCATGTTAAATCAACATGAGTGATAATGAACACTTGCTAAAGCTTCTCCTTACAACCTGCCAAGGTGACCCTACACAATTAGGCTAATTTAATAAAGAAGTTTGAAATCTTTACACAATAAATTGTGTGAATAATCACTTAAATTATCCAATCATGTACAGATCATGATTGGATGAGAAAATGTATAATTTATTGTGTAAAAATATGTTTAGCTCTTTTATTAAATCAGCCTCATTATCTATTACACAGATCCTGGACTTAGAGCCTGATTTTTGCATGTTGTTCTAGAAATAAGTTTTATGTCTGCTATTCACTCAACAGTTTTATGAAATTTAGACATATTACAGGCTTAAGGCTTTTGTGTTAAGTGGCAACATAAGATGTGTCCTAAAAATGCAGATTTATAATTGTTGCCTGGAAATTTTAGGTCAGGTACCTAAAATGTTGCTATTTAATTTTTTTTTTTTTTTAAGTACATACTCAAACCATGACATTGAGTTATTGCAAAATCATCTTTTTTAGTGTTTACAGGAAATAATAGCATGCAATCACATTGTATGCATTATCTTCCAAATACCCTTGAGACCCAAAATATTGATTTTTTTTCTCTACGTTTCTTTGAAATGTTTATTCAGACTCATCAACTTTTAAGTAATTACGTGAACTTTTCCAGAATTGAATGCAAAATCATTTTGATTTTATGGTTCAAAGGAAGCAGTTAAGAAAAAAAAGTTAATTAAGAAATACAGCTTCATTGTTTATATTTTAAAAAGGAAAACAATATTGAGCAAATGTCTGTATCAAGTTGTAATTAGAATATTTGCACAGAAAGCAGCTTTGCCACATGTCAGATGTTTGCATAATCAAGAAACTTTAAAATTTACTTTTCCGGCAGAATTTACAGTTTCCATTGTAAAGTGTGCCCTACTATACACTAATTCACTTGTGCTAGCTGGTTTACTGCTGAAAATTATTTTCCTAGAAACTCTCCCTTTGTTACGAGTGCTGTTTAATAGCCACATCACCGTACTGTCTATTGACAGCCTTAAAGTGGAAGTTAAAAGAGAACTATGGGGTAACCTTTTTATCCCATAGTTCTCTTAAAGGTCGCGGGAGGACATATACTAACCTACTCCCGTGACCCAAAGCTCAGTATATAGCAAGCTATAGCTTGCTATATATACACTGTGAGCTCCGCAGCCGGGACAGATCCCGACAATACTGTCAAGATCCACCCAGCTGGCTGATTGACAGTGGGCTCGACCTATCTAGAGGCAGTGCCAGCTGTGCCTGTCCCCTCCCCCATCTGTTCCTCCAGTTGGAGGATCAAAGAGGGGAGGGGAGAATCCCTGCGGGTAATGGTGACTGACAGTCACCGCTCTCTGCAGGGAGATGATCAGGAAGTGAGCAAGCGACAATATGTCTTCACTCATTTTCCAATCTATAGAGCCGAAGTGTGACCATTTCATAGTCACACGTTGGCTCCAACTATGATGATGAGTGAAAATCACTCACCTCATAGTTCTCCTTTAAATCTTCTGAATAAAAAATTTCTAACAGGCAGGCTTATTACGTCAGAAGAGACTGTGTAAAAAGCTTCTAGCTGCATGTCAGCGGTTTTTTTTTCTGTACACTAAGATAGCTCAGTTCACAGTCTTGGCAAAATTCTTGGAGAGATGAAGCAACATTATGGAGGTGGTTCAATAAAACAGCTGAAGATTCAGAACCTGAAAGAAGAATAGGATGAAGCTGGAAGCACCAGTGAGGGAGGATTGCAGCACTTGAATGGGATTGCTTTGGCAGGTAAGTCTGCCCTAATGTGTTAATATGATGTGCATGCTAGCCAGGGGCTGACTGGCAACTTTTAGCCCAGGGGGCAAGTCAGTGGCGTAACAACCGGGAGGGGGCGGGGGGTGCGTTTGCCCCGGGCGCATAGATGGCGGGGTGCGCCTGCCGCAAGCCGGGCCGACTGTCACCAGAACAAGGCAGCAGGCATCAGGCTCCG
>NW_017307045.1:275994-277632 GCF_000935625.1 Nanorana parkeri | reverse complement strand
GGGGCAAGTACAACCCAGAGGCCCATGGTGCAGCAACTTGGCCCCCCTCCCGCTCTGCCTCTTCCCCGCATTCTCCCCGCCCCTGTCTGCCACTTTTGCCATCCATGTAACAGTAGTGTGAATGTATTTATCGGTTTAGGAAATTTAAAGCACACTCGTAGTGGAGGGCTGCCCCGTCAGGGCTGAGCGCGTGCATGACTGCTGAGACCCTGGTAGTTCTACCACTAACTCAGAAATACATTGTACAGCATTGCAGAATGGTATTGACTATAGAGAACTACAATTCCAAGAAATACATTACACAATTCCAAGAAATACATTACACAACAATGCAGAATACCATCAGCTATAGCGGACTATAAATCCCAGCAATAATGACTACCAACAGCTATAGAGGACTACAAATCCCAGCAATACCATTATACAGCAATGCAGAACAGCTTCAACTATAGAGAACTACAATTCCCAGCAATACCATTATACAGCAATGCAGAACAGCATCAGCTATAGAGGACTACAAATCCCAGCAATACATTACACAGCAATGAAGAATAATATGAAGCTACATACTCTGTTGCTCTGGGTTCTCCGCCTGATGTCTAAAGGGTCTCAGGAGGGTTGTGCAGGGTCTCACTTTGTATTGAGATTGTAGTCAGGAGCAAGGTTGGAACGGTGGAAATAAGACAAAAAAAAGTGTGGTGTGCAATATAGTGACATGGAAAGTGTAAAATTATACAGCAATCAATGCAAAATGGCACCGGGTAGAGAGGACTACAAATTCCAGCAATACATGATACAGCGCAATGCGGAATACCACCAGCTACAGAGGACTACGAATCCCAGCAATAATATATTATACAGTGCAATGCATAATACCGCCAGCTATAGAGGACTACAAGTCCCAGCAATAATACATTATACAGCGCAATGCAGAATACCACCAGCTATACAGGAGTACAACAAATTCCAGCAATACATGATACAGCGCAATGCGGCATTCCACCAGCTATAATGTATTATTGCTGGGATTTGTAGTCCCATATACAGCGCAATGCAGAATACCACAAGATATATAGGAGTACAACAAATCCCAGCAATACATTATACATACAGTGTATAATGTATTGCTGGGATTGGTCGTCCTCTAACTGATGGTATAATATATAGTACAGCGCAACATACCGTCAGCTATAGAGGCATACAAATTCCAATATCCCAGCAATACATTATAGAGCCCCAGGTGTGGGAAAGTGCAGGCTTACCTGAGCAGTCTTCCAGCAACTTGCTTCTGAGATCAGGCCTGTCTGTCGGTGGCTGTCCTCCCCACACGCCTGCTCCCTCTTACTTGTTCTCCTCGCGTCCCTGTGCCAATCGTGGATGTGGGCGGTGCGCGTGAGGTGGGGAGGAGGTGCGGCGTGTGGATGCGGGTGGGTCTGGCAGCAGCAAGGGTGAGGCGGGGAGGAGGTGCGGCGTGTGGATGTGGGCGGGTCTGGCAGCAGCAAGGGTGAGGCGGGGAGGAGGTGCAACGTGTGGATGCGGGCAGGCAGGTCTGGCAGCAGCAAGGGTGAGGCGGGGAGGCGTGTGGAGCGTGGATGCGGGCGGCTCTGGCAGTGGCAAGCATGAGGCGGGAAGGAGGTG
>NW_017307045.1:272171-273037 GCF_000935625.1 Nanorana parkeri | reverse complement strand
AAATGGCTCCAGTGATGGACTACTAGTTTGTATTGAGATTGTAGTCAGGAGCAAGGTTGGAACGGTGGAAATAAGACAAAAAAAAGTGTGGTGTGCAATATAGTGAAATGGAAAGTGTAAAATTATACAGCAATCAATGCAAAATGGCACCGGGTAGAGAGGACTACAAATTCCAGCAATACATGATACAGCGCAATGCGGAATTCCACCAGCTATAATGTACTATTGCTGGGATTTGTAGTCCTCTGTAGCTGGTGGTATTCTGCATTGCGCTGTATAGGGGACTAAAAATCCCAGCAATAATACATTATACAGCACAATGCAGAATACCACCAGCTATAGAGGACTACAAGTCCCAGCAATAGTACATTATAGCTGATGGAATTCCACATTGTGCTGTATAATGTATTATTGCTGGGATTTGTAGTCCCATATACAGCGCAATGCAGCATACCACAAGATATATAGGAGTACAACAAATCCCAGCAATACATTATACATACAGTGTATAATGTATTGCTGGGATTGGTCGTCCTCTAACTGATGGTATAATATATAGTACAGCGCAACATACCGTCAGCTATAGAGGCATACAAATTCCAATATCCCAGCAATACATTATAGAGCCCCAGGTGTGGGAAAGTGCAGGCTTACCTGAGCAGTCTTCCAGCAACTTGCTTCTGAGATCAGGCCTGTCTGTCGGTGGCTGTCCTCCCCACACGCCTGCTCCCTCTTACTTGTTCTCCTCGCGTCCCTGTGCCAATCGTGGATGTGGGCGGTGGGCGTGAGGTGGGGAGGGGGTGCGGCGTGTGGATGCGGGTGGGTCTGGCAGCAGCAAGGGTGAGGCGGGGAGGAGGTGCGGCGTG
>NW_017307045.1:268293-272091 GCF_000935625.1 Nanorana parkeri | reverse complement strand
GCAGGTTGGAGGCGTTGAGGCTGGTGGAGCGTGGATGCGGGCGGCTCTGGCAGTGGCAAGCATGAGGCGGGAAGGAGGTGTGGCATGTGGAGCATGAATGCGGGCGGGTCTGGCAGCGGCAAGCGTGAGACAGGGAGGAGGTGCAGCGTGTGGAAAAAAAAAGTTTGTTTTATGCGCCCGGGGATAAAATGTCCCCGGATTTTATTTTAAAAATGTTGCCACCTTACCTTGGCCTGGTGGTCAGTGGGGGGCTCTATGGACCCTGGTTGTGTGTGTGGGGGGGTGTCTTCTGTGGCCGCAGCTGCAGTAGCTCTCTCCCTCTGCCGCCTGTTTGTCACCTGCACCCAGCCGGCCCTCATCCGATGTGGCTCTGCGATTTGTGGCCACTCGGTCAAATCAGCCTGTTGGGTCAGAAGGACCCAACGGGCTGCCCTCTACAGCACCTGATTACAGGGCCGCGTCTGCCTGATCCAGCCAGCCCGGATCGCATACGGAGGCTATCCGGGCTGGCTGTACCAGGTAGACGCAGCATGTTAGAGGGCCCTCTGCTTGGGCCTCCCGAGCACCTCCTTGAGGAGCAGCGGCCGTACTGATCACTGAGCCGCGTCGGATGCGGGGGTCAAGGGGCCGTTCGCGGTGGCATCAGAGAGGCCCGCGGGGCAATTGCCACCCTGCCCCCTGGCCCAGTCTGCCCCTGATGCTAGCTCATTATGGCTAGATGCTCCAGGGGGATTTTTCTTACCTTTACTTCTGCTTTAAAATAAGGTAAGCAAGCTGGAACCAAACTGCTAAAAAGTGTGAAATTGGTCCCTGGAAATGTGTTCTTTAGGTTAAGGACTAGGTTAGCTTATGGCTAGGGTTGAACTAAGGCCAAGGCTAGCATTACCACTGGGATAAAAGCTTGGGATAAGGGTAACCAATCCACCAAAACCAGCATTTTTAGCAGATCAGGCTGCACAAATAGTGTATACTCCATTGACTGAGTAGTACCCAAGGCTCGCTAATAGATTGTAATTAATACCTCCAAAGATATTCTCTTGCCCATACATCTATTTGGTGTTCTGTTCTTATGCTTTCATTAAAACACTTAAGGCTTAATTCACACAGCTAACCGACCAGAATAAGGATAGTTATTTAAAAAAAAAAAGCAACAGTTATGTGCTGTGACGCTGTGTGGCCCAGTCATTAGCATCCTAGCAACTAATAAGGTCCCACAGTGTTATTAGTTACTAGAAAATAGGATACCCCACAGTGTTATTGGTTGTTATTGTGCACCCACCCACACCCTAGCAACCAATGGCCCTGTGCAGCCCAGTACCTAGAGTCATAGGAACCATTGATGTTGTGCGACACACAACTAGAAGCTAGGACACCAGCGGATTCACTAAACCTGGATTTCTGTCTGTGTTTGATGAATGTCCAAATGAACTGAACCCGCGCACATTCCGCTAATTACTTGTCATGATCCTCTAGAAGTCACCAAGAGCACTCAGAAAGTGAAGAGCTAGTGCTGTGCACCATTATTGGACATCCCCGCATGCTTTCACGTCAGGAAGCATAAAGTATACTGTATGAAATGTTTATAAATTATACAGTACATAATTACTGTATATCAAATGTCAGTTATATTTTAAAAAGGTCTAATGTAGGTCTGAAGGCTGCTTTAAGAAGGTTTCCTTAACCACTTGCTGACTAGGTGTTTAGACCCCCTTCCTGGCCAGGCCATTTTTCAGTATTCATCGCTGCAGTACTTTGACTGACATTTATTCCGTCATGCAACGCTGCACTGATATGAATTTTGTACCATTTTTTGGGGACACATAAAGCTTTCTTTTGGTAGTATTTAATCACCACTGGGGGGTTTCATTTTTTACTATATTCGCAAAAAACTAGCATACCCAAAATTGACCATAGTCGACGCTTTAAAAGCTTTTACAGCTCATCAATTTCGTTCGTGATTGATGGCCCTAGAATTATTGCTCTCACTGCGACGTTCGCGGCGATATGTATCATGTGTGGCGTAATGGGCGCAATCGTCGTTTTCGCAGGTAGGCAACCTGCGTGTATGTAGGGATGGGGACTTTTTAAAAAAATGTTTTTTTAAAATTCTTTTTTATGTGTAAATTTTTTGAGGTGAACCTTTAATTTTGTTTTCCTATTTTTTTTCCACTTAACTTTATTGCTATCACAGAGGGGGCTAAGAAACCCCCCTCTGTGATAGCAAAAGATGTGACAGGTCCTCTTTATGGAGACATCAGGGGTCTCCAAGACCCCTAATGTCACATAGGACCCCCTGAAGAAGCTGATGAAGCAGAGAAGCTGGAGAGTGACACGAGAATGTGGAATGTGGAACTTCCGCATTCTGACAGCGGAGAGGGGACTGGAGGGAGATTGTGAACTGATCTCCCTCTAATCATCCTGTTAGAGAGGCACAATGCTGGTCCCGGGCTCGCATCGCCGGCAGATTGCTTGTATGTTAACAGGCATCGCTGACAGTTTTTACATTTTGTGTCTTTCCCACTCGCGTGCGCTGTGCACGTGTGGGCGGGACTAATAGGCCGTGTATACACTGCCTGTTACATCCAGGAAGCTCCCGGCCGGCCGTTTTTACACAAAGGCCAGCCAGGAGGTAGTTAAAGGAGAACTATGAGGTGTGTGATTTTCACTCATCCTCATAGTTAGAGCTTCCCCCCTCCCCGCTCTGATCCAGATCTAGATAGGCAGAGTCAGCTGTCAAACACGCAGCTGGGTGGATCCAGACAGTATTGTCATGATCCGTCCCGGTTGTGGCGCTCTCAGTATATAACTCGCTATATACTGAACTTTGGGTCACTAATTATAAGGGATCCTCCCCCCCCCCCCCCCCCGAAAAATAATTAAATATATTGCAGCTAACCAGTCCTTAGATATGGTATTATGGTGTTTCTTTATTTTAGGCTTTTTGGCACATATTTTTACCTAGTAATCCGGCAAATAACACACATTCTTCTCCTAGAATGTTCACTCTGCACTGTATCTGAAGAGGGAGCCGTGTTTGTCACCCTAGGCAGCTCTCATCATTTAGACTGCAAAGATGCCTTGCTCTCTTGATCTCCATTACATGGGGGATGGGAGGATTATTAGTTTACGGAAGGAAAAAAAAAACATTCTTTGGGATTTCGGTTTATCTCATAGGAAATTACAAGGGCACAAGAACACTTCAAGATCAATGGGTAATTTCTGTAAATGAAAACAAATCCAGTCACTACATCTAAGGATTAGTAAACTGCACTACAATAAATGTTTTCCTTGGGTTAGATGTCCTTCAACATAAGCTACTACCAACAATTTCTATTGCAACTATGAAACAATCTACTGTTCACAATCTGATTGAAAGTTGTTGTAGTGTGACTTACAACATACAGTGTATGTAGGATGGGAGTTCACATTTTTCAGACTTCACTGGCTGCATGCTTGTTGCTGGTCAGTGATCTGCAACATTCTTAAACCTCATTCAGGATGACAGCTCTGGAGCCTGAACATTTAAAAGGAGAACTATGGGGTTAAGGCTTTTCCCAATAGGTATCCTTAGGGTAACGGGAGGACACAAACTAGCGTCCTCCCAGGCTCAGTATACCGCGAGCTGTAGCTGGCGGTATACTGAGACGCCGCAGTATACCGCAAGCTGCTGCTCGCGGTATACTGAGACACCGCAGCTGAAGCGGATCCCGACTATTGTGCCGGGATCCGCCCAGCTGCGTGACTGACAGCTGGCTCTGCCTATCTAGAGGCAGAGCCAGCTGTACCCGCCCCCTCCCC
>NW_017307045.1:267663-268279 GCF_000935625.1 Nanorana parkeri | reverse complement strand
GACAGGATCGAGAGGTGAGCGAACGCCGGTGTTCGCTCACCTCCCGATCTACTGAGCCGATTCTCATTGTCACAGGTTGGCTAGAACTATGAGGTGAGTGAAAAGCACTCACCTCATAGTTCTCCTTTAAAAACAAAACCAGCAATGGCAGCTCCTATATTTTATTCCCTTGAAGTTTTATGAATCTGCTACAAGTATCCATGAGACGTTGGCTCACAGTACCTGTCTCCCCAGCTGTTTTTTGCTGCGTCAGGTCATGCTTGCTGAACTTGACATTTCCTTAACAGCTTGAAATACAAAATTAAATATATCTTTAAAGAATGTGGTTTTGGACTTAATACATCAAACTTTAAAGAAAATCACAATGAAGTTTATCAGGAAAATAATGTTAAAAAGAACCGAGACAGTAATTAGCATAAACAAAAAGAAAACAATGTTTAACCCCTTCATGACTGAGGCCCTTTTTTCATTTTTTGCACCCATGTTATATTCCACATTTTAGGCCTGAAAATGACGTAAAACCCCCTAACATTATATATTTTCTGAATGCCAAGACCCTATAGAATAAAATGGTGGTAGTTGAAAATTTTTATGTTGCGCAATATTAGCGCAACTC
>NW_017307045.1:249690-267640 GCF_000935625.1 Nanorana parkeri | reverse complement strand
AAGTCGCCAGGATCGCTTCTGTTGTAAAGCCGACAGTCGGCTCTACAAGTTTAAACAGACTCCCGGCGGCAAAAGTCGCCGGGAGTCTGTTTAAACAGCCCCGATGCTGGCGACGTACACTGTACGTCGTCAGTCACGAAGGGGTTAAAAAGAAAAATGATGTATAATGACCAAGTTAGCTGAGGAGCATACAAAATAATTTACAATCAGAATCTCATAAATTAGCTTGAATTTGTTTACAGGAATGTTTTAACACCAGTATAACCAAGAGATTCTGGGTGCAGGCACATCCACGCTCTGTCACTCATGGCTTGTTCACACTGAAAGCGTGTGTGTTCCAGAGTGGTAGCTGATGGAATGCACCGGGATTGCTGAGAAACTTCTCCCCCGCGTTTTAGGGCGTGAGTGGGTGTGGCGGTGCATTGAATTCAATGGCACCGTGGGGGGGGGGGAGGGGGGGGGGTCGTGGAAGTGGTGCCATTGAATTCAATGCACCACCACGCCCCCTCTCACCCCAAAATGCGCGGGGAAGTTTCTCAGCGATCGCAGTGCGTTCCAGCAGCTACCGCTCTATAACGCACAAGCTTTTGGTGTGAACAAGGCCTCAAAGCATAATTCTACTCAGATATTTTAATCTAAACCTAGATGTTGAGTGCTAGGACGCTATGGTTAAATGTATTTCTGCAAAACATATTAAAGGCTTCATCAGCATCAAGTTTCACAAAGCTTTAGCATAAAATATTTGAGCAGATATACTGCGAGTGTCCAGCTTTGATAGATCGCTGGAAAAAGGCAGCTAATTTGCAGACACTAGTCCAGATATCACCCCCTCCAAATGTTTTACCTTTAGATGTGAATTTTCATGCATGCTTGTCACAATAGCTCTGTTCCACCCACACCCTTGGTTGGTTTTAATTGAGGTGAAGTTCCAAGGGCAATGAGAGTAAAGGTGGTCATACACTTTACAACCATCGCAAGACCTTAGTCTTGCGATGGTTGTAAAGTAATTTAAAAAACGTACGATCTGCCCGCCCCTGTGGGGCGGGTTTGCGATGACCGCAATGCTGAAAGGGCAGTGTGCGCGTGCACAGAACGGCCCGTTCGGCATTTGTCTCCCGAGCATCATTCAAACCATCCGAAAATCGTATGATTTTCGGCTGGTTTTCTAGCATGCTCCTTAGACAAAAGACGTGCAACCGTAAATGGTCGCACGTCTTCATTCACACTGCACGATTCTCATACGATCGTGGGATTTCCCGCGATTCTCGTACGAGAATCGTGCAGTGTATGGGCACCTTAAAAGACTATATTTTTTTAAGAGCTATTATTTAAGGAAATAGTTATGATGGGACATTGTGGTATTGCCAGAATGTGTGGGAGGACAATATGCCCCATGATTTAGGTATAAAGAAACTTACATCCTTTTTTTCAGACTATGCAGCTTTTAAAACAAGAATGGTTATCTTGAAGTAAACCCTTTTTCAGGTTAATGAAATCAATTATACTGTATTTTATACGTAGTCATCTCTAGGTACGAACCATTCAGAGATCAAAGAGAAACAAAATGACTTCAACAGCCACAATGATAATTTGGTTTACTGGATAAAGGAGTAGAATGATCAAGAAAGATAGATAAAGTAAGATATAAAAGTTTCACATAGTGTGGGGGTATAGCTCAAATGGGAATCACCTTTCCTGGGAAAAGGGTAGTGCAGGCAGAAAAGTTCTTTTCAATCTGACTTGCAATTAGTTTTATTTAAAAGGTTGCAATATTAAAACAAAATGAAACTGAAAACTTGCCTTCCAGGCTCTCACTAAACAACAGGTTTCCTTTCTAACAGGTGGTGAGCTTCTCTCAACCAACTCACAAAACTAAAGTATTTCCAGCAACCTTTTACTGACAAACATATCCCAATTGCCACTTCCCCAGAAGGCTGTCTGAGTCCCAGGTCAGAGCCCCATCATGCTCCAGCCTTCTCCTTTTATCTCAGCTGGATAATTAATAATTATTCAATTAAACAATCCAGGTGAGAGACAAAAAAAATCTGAACTGGATTACCCAGACCCAAAGTCTACCCAAAAAGCTGGTCGGGATTCAGCTAGTCTTCATATGAAAGAAACCGAAGGGAAATATATCGCCCCATGATAATTTCCCCTTCCTTATGTCACAATAGATACATCTGATTATGATCAGGAGAAAGCATACATTTGGAAAAGATTAAATAGAAAATATAATGAAACTTATGTTAAGAAAGGTACAATACCAGCTTCAAACTTGAGAGAAACTTGACTCTCCACTGTGATGAGATATTGGGGGGTTTTCTGACAGGGAATTTGAGGAATCCTCTACCACACTGTATTCTGTGCCTTCTGATTCTTCATGTCCATAAGATTTACAAACTAGCTCAATAGGACATAAGCAAAAAGCAATTTAATTTCTTTCTGACAAATGAGAGGTGACAACATCCATAAAGGGACTCATAAAAAAAAATTAATAAATGATCACTGCAATAGAAGCATCTGCAGATATTTTTCTCCAGTGAATAACACGTACCAACCCTACTGTCTTTAAACATTGCAGCCTCCAGCAAAGTCTTCAGTAATTGACATTTCAGATGTGTCCTGCAATGGTTCCCCATCGGATGGCAGATGGAACCACAGCATGGAGAAGGGGGACACAGGCATTCAAAACTCCAGGAAATTTTGAATGCTGAAGACTTTGCTGGAGGCCATAGCCTTTGAAGACATCAGAGTCTGAACTCGCTGTTCACCAAATTCTATTGGAGGGAACTTTTACAATATTTTTTTAAGTTCCAGTTTAAAGAGG
Organism: Nanorana parkeri; assembly: GCF_000935625.1. Classification (NCBI taxonomy): domain Eukaryota; kingdom Metazoa; phylum Chordata; class Amphibia; order Anura; family Dicroglossidae; genus Nanorana; species Nanorana parkeri. The sequence continues at coordinate 264,813 of NW_017307045.1, read as the reverse complement.
GCATTATGTCCTTCCATTAAAATCAAATAAGCAGACAAAGGGTATGGTCTGTTGTAGCCTTAACCTTAAGGTTAATCAATATTTGACTAACCTGATTGAAATTTTTTTACATTCACTTTTATGTCAAGTCTCCATGTGCATTGTGGTGCACTCCAGTGTGAGTACTTTGCCCTCTACTGTAATACTGCATTAAGCTGCCCACACACCTTACAATTTATCTGCAGATTTTCTGTGGTCAGATGGAAAAGGTGCAACAGATTCCCCCATCTACACTTAAGTGTGTGGATGGAGTAATCTCCACCTGGGCCAATCTGTTGCACTTTTTCCATCTGACCACAGAAAATCTGCAGATAAATTGTAAGGTGTGTGGGCAGCTTAAGGGGGTCATTCATAATGAACACTGCTGCAAAGCACCTCCACAACACACCTGTGTTGCAATGCACTGCAATGCATGGTAGCACACTACCTCGCTTGTAATGCACTGCTTCTGAAAAACAGGACAGGTACATTGTCTCATCTGCTCTTGTGCGTTGGCAGCCCTTTCAAATTAATTAACTGCCTTAGTACAGTGCACATAAATGAGTGACACAATGCACATTATAGAGCATGCATTAATGCACATTATAGAGCATGCATTAATGCAATACACCAGTAAAGACAGGTATGAAGTTATTATTTAAACTTTTCAGAAATCTGGACACAATACATAGTCTACTGTAGTGTGTCTATAACAAATAAAACAGTACCTCTGCATTTACCAAAGAGCAGTATTGTACAGTAGTATTGTATCTGTGGTTGATGCTTTTTTATGAGTTTGAAACTACAAGTACATCAGGTACAGGATGAGATGGGGGGGCTAGGTTTGGTTGTAATAATGACTTCTGCATCACATTACTTTTCATATTGTTTCCTGTAACCTGGACCAAAGGAAACTGGAGTAAAGGTGAAGCAATTGTCATTCAATAGCAATCAAGCTTCATATTTTAAATTAATGTGATTTCTTTAGCTAACTGATCTGTTTGGTTTTTTTTTTTTAAATCAGACACTATGTAGCCATTTTGTGCCATTTAAATCATTTAATAGTTATATAATAAAAAAATAACTTATACAGAAAATATAAAGAAAATGCTTGCCTGCTACGGGTTCTGCATTCCATAAATACTTAACAAAACCTCTTCCTACTTAAGCATAATCCATTATAACAAGGATTATGTAAAAAGATTACAATGTTTAGAAATACACGAACAGTAAAATGTAAACTTCCCCACATTCTAATTCCCTGTAATGTTCTCCTCTTTGCTACCTTTTTTTTGTCCCTCCTCTTATCTAATCAAATGCTTGTTTTTCCTTCTCCCTATTCAACTGACTGCTAGCTTTCCACCTAGAATCTTAAACAATTTATATTAGAGGTCACCTTTTTCAAAACTTTGTTTTGGCTCAAGATATGATCATGACATGTCAGAAATAATATATAATCTTATAACAGATATACAGTTGTTGTCCTTATTTCAAATCAATGTAGTGACATAGTTCACACATTTTTAAAGAAAAACTCTACATTCACTAAATATTAATATACCATATAAGTACTACTCAAGCCATTTTGTATTTTAATCCTATTTACTTATATATTTACAATGTAACTTGCAGTCTGCTATGATTTTTTATAACTTTCAAAGATTTCTAAATTAAATTTGTCTACCCTTGCAACATTATTGTTGTAACATATGAAAAGTATGGTGGTAAATGTAATACACATTATCTTAAATATGATTTTGGAAACTTTTTTGGGAAATTTAAAATGAGTATAATGTTAGCTGTTATGCAGGCTTGTGTTCATATTTGGTATTTAGTAGTGTTTTTAACAAGCTAACTGCTAAGGGTATCAGGCACATGTGTTTGGGTACAGAATCAAACGAGTACATATGGCTGGAAAAAGTGAGCCAACAAATACTGAGGGTTATTCAGGAAGGAGCTGAAGTATCTAGCCATAGATTGGCTGATCCTTCGGCTCACTTCTGCTGCCGTTCAGTTCAACCGAAGGGCTGCTGTACGGGCTATTCACAATTAGGGTTGGGCTCGATGAAACCCCACACACTTATTTTGTTGTTTTTTTTACACGGGTTCCCTCTTAAATATTCCTACCAGACCTTAAAAGTCTGGCATGACTTTTGGGTGGAACCCCATGCTTTTTTAAAAATTAATTGGTCCCTCCTAACATTCTTACCCTACTTAAAGGGTCTGGTATTGTTTGGGAGGGGGGAACTGCACGCTTTAAAAAAAGTAATTTTTTTGTCTTTAGAAATGTCAGTTTTGCTGCAGCAGGTTGTATGCAATATACAGATGTGCCACTATACAGGCACGATATTTAAATATTATTTTCATTTAATCCTTTAAATGATGTTAAAACCAAAATCATTGATTCATGTCCTCGGGGGCAGTACCCGGATCCCCATACACCTTTTATGGCCAATAACTTGCATATAAGACCTCTTAAAGGGGACACTTGTTTTTGAAAGTTCTACCTCCATAGAGTTGCATTGAGTTCGAGTTCAAATTCGAACTTTTTGGATGTTCTAAAGTTTGAATCCAAAATGTACTCAGGCCTGTTTGGCCCATCACTATTAACAATAGCCCATACAGCAGCTGGAGGCAGCCAAGCGGCTCAGATGAGCCGAATGCATATGCTTCGGCTCGGCTGAGCTGTAGTCACAGCCGAAGCAAAGAGAATGGTCTGCAAAGATGATGGTCTCTTTATTTACATTAGTATTAAACCTTTTAGTGAAAGAGTACCCCTTACTGATTCACAAGGGGGGGGGGCATCTGGGTGCCCCTTTATTAATGGGGGGACCCTGAAAAGCTCCCTCCTAGTGCCGAGGGCATGTGGCCTCTTGCTCCTCCTCCCCCTTTCCTCACCTGCAAGGCCTGTGCTCGGATGAAGGATCTGGTTGGGAATTTTAGGAGGACCACATTTCCCCCCCCCCCATTTTTGGGGGTGGGATTCCTCCTTAAAATTCCTACCAGACCTAAAGGGCCTGGTATGACTTTTGGGGGGAACCCACGCATTTGTTTTTAAAATATGGGTCCCTCCTGGATCGGTAAGGGGACCCCTCGCTGTTTTTCTTTTCTTTCTTTTCAATTTTTATGACTTTTTAACATTTGTTTTTATCTGCATTTTTGTTTAAATTTTTTAAATTATTTAAATTTTTTTTCTTTTGTTTAAATCATTTTATATTTTGCTCGCTACCTCGGAGGTAGCGAGCAGAATAACCGAGCCGAATGCTGCTCAGTGGCATTCGGCTATTCACTTACTGCCATTCGCCCTCAATGAGAATAGGGGCAAACGACAGCAAGTGAACTACTGGAGCTATGGCTTAGTCGATCCAGATATTGGGTTGGCTGAGTTGAACAGCTTGTGCACTTCGGCTCAGCTGAACATGCAGAGCATGTTCGGCTGACTAAAGCCAGCCAAAGCCAACCGATGTAGTGCTGATTTTAGCCGATGTGCGCTGTTTGGCTTAGTTCTCTTTGGCTTGGTTATTCACTCAGCTGCCAAAGGAAGCCGAGTGAATAACCTTCAAAATGATTAAAAAAGTGGATCAAGAGAGGGTGGGGTTATGAGGAGGCCTTACTCCAAGCAGAGGACAACAGCCATGCAGCAGCAACATCTTTTGAAGGGACAGCAGCTAGTGCTTTCTGTACTTTGGGCCGCAGTGAGCAGTATGAAGTTAATGCACCCGACTGCACTTGGATTGCAAGGAGACAAAAGTAGTACGTCCCTAAAAGACAAGCAGAAGTGGGAGAGCAATAATGTGCTGGAAGAAGGGGTGGGAGGGGGCATGACAGTGTACATTGGACATCAGCTGCCATCTGTAGCAGCAAAAAAAGCTACACCGCTAAATCCGGCAGTCTGAGCCCCACTTTGTCTAAGCTCTTTGAACTGCATCCCCTCCTGTACAATCTATTAATTATTCGTTGTGTGTGAATATAGACTCAAAATAATTGTTTTTAGATATATTTTCTTTTCAGGCAGAATGTATGTAATGTAATGCTGTATTATGGCTATCAGTTGGAGCTGAGAAGCACAGGAAAAAAAAGCTTATTTCCTATGCTCCTCAGCCCCAGCTTATGGCCAGAATGCAGTATTAAACAAAACAGAAGAAAAAGAGGCACCTTTCCCTCATGTAATATTGTATAATAGAGGCATTTTTTGGGTATACAAATATCCATATACTCACAAAAATACTTGAATTTAAGTGCATCCATAGACCACATCAGTAAACTTTCCCATTATGAAAGCCAAAAGGAAACACTGACAAGAGACCAAGTTCACATGCAGCAGCTGCTCAGACTTGCAGACTGTTTTGGCTAAACACGTTTTCGGGGAGACGCCTTCTTCTTCAGAGCCAGACATACATCTCTGTAAACCCAGTATTTATATACCATTCCTAATGTTTCAATCAAATTCATATGTTGACTTTATTACAATACCTGTTAGATGCAGTCATGCATGTCTCCCCTCTATGATAACAAACCAGGACGAATGAGCACACACTGCCAGCTGAGATCTTCCGAGTATTAGACCAGCCCTTCATGCACACAATATACAATAACAAGTCCTTTATTATAGAATATTACACAAGGAAAAGGCACCTCTTTTTCTTCTTTTTTGTTTTTGACATGGTCTGTGGAGGAATTCCCGCACTCCTTGCCATCCCGGGTGAATATAGTGCGTCAAGTGGTTTCTCCGGTTGCTATTATGAGAGTGCAGTATTACATTGCATACATTCGACTTAAACGTTGCATTACATTTGCAAAGCATCTCATAAGGCACAGAGGTAATAGATAAAGAAAAAACACTTGCAGTAAGATCAGTATATTTTAATAAGATATACGATTAGCTACACATCGTTGATCCTTTTGCAGGTACACGTTAAAAGTGTCAGCCTTACTATGTTATCATTACTGGACATATTTCCATCCATTTAGTTTGCCTTCCATTTTTATTTAGTATTTTTTTTCAATTAAAGTGTTAATCCTTTAATGTAAATATACATATGTGTCTGTGCTTTTTGGTGTAATCTATAGCGGCAATTACCAGTAAATAGAACAATCATTTAAATGAAGATTATAATAATATTTTGATTGTCAACTGCCTTTTCCAGAATGTAGCATGTAAACAACAGCTGGTTGTGTGGTTTTTTGAATCAAGAACACTGTTTTTAGTGATTTGTCATGTTCCAGGATAGCATTGGTAACATTATATATTATCCTTTATCATAGTCTACAGTGCTCAAAATAAGCTACAATGGAATATTCTGAACAGAGTTAATGCCATATATTATTCAACACAGGCAAAATGTAAAGACATGAACATTTCATCATCTTACATGCTGCTCTTTTGGTGTCTTTATTTTAATTTTCCAATTTAATTTGAATGTATTTATTTTATTTATTATGGTCAGGACTAAGATAAATATGTTTTTAAATAAATATTTTCTTTTTTAATTCAGGTAAATATGATTTAATAAAAAAATATTGTCTGCTATTCAGTCAGCAGTTGAAGCTGTAGTCTCCATTTTATATGTAAAGAAAATATAATTCCTTCCTATGAAGAAGCCTCTTGTTTTCGCATTGGAAAGCTGTGGTCACTTTTCAAACCCAATCATGGCCAAAGGGATTTTTTTTTAAACTGCCTGGTGATTAAATTGCACATGCCTTCACATTATTTACTTAGCTCATTGAATATTTGCTTTGCTAATTGAACAGCCCCTGCTACTTCTTAGTAAATGAGTCCCAGTAAGCCTTTATTTAGAAGACTGGGTCCAGAGTTTCAGAAAACAGAACTGCCAACTGCTGCACTGTTGGTATAGGTAGCCAATAGTGCTTGGGGAATGCATTGCCATGCATTTAATTATCACTTGTAAAACAACAAACATTTTTATATGTGTATAAATATGGGCAAGAATTAAAATAAAATTGAACCCAAACAATTATATTCCCTTCAACTGAATGGTGTCCTTTCCTAAGCATGCAAAATTCATCCAATAATACCTTAGTCATTTTAGAACTATGTGCTTTATATGCTCTAGTAGTATGCAGAAATTGACTTTGCTTAATGTAAGTATGGCCTAAGCAGTGACAGGGTTAAACAAGATTTTTTGAAGCTAAATTACCCTCCCCACACTCACTCTAACTAATCATTGGCATTAAAAAAAGAAATGCTACCTAAATTCCACTTTTACTCACCTATATCTGTAATCATGTGACAAAGGGGACCCAAGCAGGGATGCTAGTACTAGTACTCGCCCAAATGCTCTGATACCCCCGATACCAGAACCTCCGGTCAGTGGGAGATTTCCTCTGACCAGTAATAATGGAAAATGGAGCCTGCTTCCCGGCCAATCAGGAAACTGGGTCATAGGTAATGACCCGCCTCCCAGCTTCCTGATTGGCCAGGAAGCCGGCTCCATGCTAATTGGCTGGGAAGCCGGCTTCCTGGCCAATCAGCATTGAGCCGGCCAAACAGCATGGAGCCTGCTTCCAGGCCAAGCAGTAAGCTGGGCAGCGGGTAGTGACCCGCTGGCCAGCTTCCAGATTGTCAGAGAAGCCGGCTCCATGCTACCAGAAGTCCCCAGTATCGGTACCCAGTATCGCTGTGTACAGAAATACAAATATCGGTACTCGTACTCGATACCGAAAAACCGGTATTGATGCATCCCTAGTCCCAAGTCTTCTCTTTCTTTCTGTTTACAGTGGATGGGGTCCTCATTTGGAGGTCCGCGTCACCACCCTTTCTGGATCCAGAAGAGAGTCTGCAAGTGATGAGGGGACAGGCTGGGAATGACTTGTATAGGCACATCTGTAGCACTAGATTGCCAGCCTCCTGAACCCAATTTTTGAGATAGGCTTTAATGGGACTATATTTGTAATAGGCCCATTGTTTTTTTACATACAAACATTTTTTACACTTCTCTAAGTTTTAAACTGTTTTATATCTGTTTCTTTTACATTTAAGCTGGCTGCTGAATTGTTTATGGTTCTTGATAAACCAGCTGAAATTTGCTCTTTGGGTGACCCTGTTGGCAGTCTCCCATCCGATGTCCTTTGATCAGAAAATTGAAGGAGCCAGGCCAAATAGCTTACTGTTTGGGTATTCTGACAGTGACATACCACTTCATGCAATCTAGCTTATTGGAAAATATCACAGCTTATCTGAATGTCTAAAAGCAAACAGGTAGTACCAAAAAATTCTATGCTATGGCATTGCTACTGTTTAAACTACATTGTTGTGGCTCAGCATAGATAATAACATCTAGTCTATATGTGGAAATCCTATAAGCTGCATCCTCTAGTATGTGATATTGAAAAGAATAATGAATGAATTTGAAGTATTGAGTAAGAAAAAGAGAAAATAACACTCTAGGTTATTAAGTGTGAATACTAAGCTCACTCAGTGGAACACAAAGCATACTGTTTCTGCTACCATCTAATGCAATCTCAAACAGAATTCTATTTATATGCAAATTAGAAACACTTTAGAACATGTCTACCTGTACTGAAAAGGACAATTTATAGATTAAATATTAGAAACAAGGAAACCCTTTTTTTTTTTACTGACGTTTGTAGATAAATTGAGCAATCTACACAGGTGTCCAGATAGTACTTGTGTTTGAGTTTTTTCAGGCGCCAAATAACAGTATAAAACAATTTGAATTATTATATTTAAGCTAATAAACCTATTATATGCAGGTAGGGCAGGTCACAGATAGTATATAACAGGACATTCATGAAAATGTTGTGCTTTTCCTAGGTGTAAATTGGAAAAAAGTGTGTAGATTTGTTTAAAAAAATAGCGCTAGATTGCTACAGCAAAAATTCTAATTTACTGAAAGCTGCAGTAGTTCCTGCACTGATGATCACAGACCAATTCCCATCAGGTAGGAGAAATTTAGAGAATTTAGAGAATACGCAGAAGGCTCACCGCTAAATCCATTGATCTATTGCTGCAGGGAAATGCTGAACAGAGCTGTGGTGGCTCTATCCCAACCTATGTACTCAGAGGATGTTCTGTGATGTCACTTGTGACATCACATCCATTTTAATTTAGACACAATGAGGAAGCATTGTGTTCACAGAGATCTGCAACAGACGCTACTATGGAGCATTGTGTAGCAAGATCAAAAGCCCAGGAGATGATAGTTTCAGCTCCTGCGCTTATCAACAACAGAGGGCGGTTCCAGCACAAGGACCAGTAGGGGCCTGCAGGGGCCACTGACACTGGGCACCATTTTTAAACAGCACTGGGGATGAGTAGCAGTTATCCCTGCATTATATTAAAACAAAAAAACAAACAGCAATGGAGAAACACTATACAATATAAACACCTAACCACAAATGGTGTCTAGGCAAGGATGGCCCCAAGATCCTTCTGACAAGAACCTTGGAAATATGAGTATCCGAAGTCTCACAAGAAGATGAACAGAAACAATTTCTGCTGATATTTTGTTATATACGGCTGAAACCAGCCGTACCAGCCTGAAGTGAATAGCCGAACAGTGTTCGGCTCACTTCACTTCTGATCGGTTATTCACTCGGCTGCCCTCGGCAGCTTTGTGAATAGACCCCTTGGTATACTTAGCATTCCAAGGATCTTGATGGGAGGATTTTAACAATAACCTCTCAAGAACAATAGCTGAGTGTAAGAAAAAAAAACAAGGAAAATACTGTTTCTAACTCTTTGTAACCCACAGGTTGTTTTTTTCTTTACATCTTTAACTCAGCAATTTGAAATTGTGCATGAGGTGCTATGAAATAAGCAAACCTTGCTTTTTGGAGCAAGGTCTGCTTTAAACAATGATAGATGAAAGTATGGGAAATTGTAGGTGATACATATTGCTGGATAACTGAACAGCACTTAAGAAAAACCAATACAATGGGCTAACATTTTAGGTATTAAGAATGTCTGAAACAAGTTAGTAATTTTGAGGGTTCAGCACTAAGTCCAGGATATAAAACAATCAACTCCTGGACTTCCGATGCTTCTACAGATTGTTCTATAGGAACATGTTGTAGAAGCAAATGTAAAGACAATGCTTCCACATTGTTTTTACATTGGGAATGTAATGACATCATGAGTGACGTGACAGCATTTTCTGTCAGTTTGGAGGCAGAGCTGTTGCAGTTCTGTGCAGTCTCTGCCTACAGCTATTTTGATCTATTACTGGCTGATTACAGCCAGCAATAGATTACTATTAAAAATAATCTGCTGCTGCACAGCTGCATGGTGCTCATGAAGAAAAAAATATCTATAAATGTATATATTTGTTGGTACCCTTCCAGGGAAAAAGAAGAACCCACAATTTTCTCTGAAATAAGTTATGTCATATGTGTTAAAAAATGGACTTTGCTTTTGATTTTTGATTCAACAGAATATTTAAAATAATTAGACAAATGAAAATGGCATGAAAGAAATTGAGCACATCCCTAATCTTATATTTTGTTGCACAACCTTTAGCGGCAATCACTGCAAACTGCAAATTGCGTTTCTGTAGCTCTCACTGAGACTTCTGCACCTGCCAATAGGATGTTTATCCCACTCTTCTTGAGAAAACTCTTGCAGCTCTCTTAGGGTTGAAGGGTGTCTTCTCCTGAATGCAAGTTTTAGCTCTTTCCAAAGATGTTTAATGCTAATCAGGGCTCATCAAAGGCTACTTCAGAATAGTCCAAAGTTTTATTCTTTTGTGCTTTTAGCTGTATGTTTTGGGTTATTATCTTATTGGAGGATCATGACCTGCATCTGAGATGGAACCTGCCTACGTTTATGTTTTGTAGATCTTCCCTATATCTTTCCTTTTATCAGGAAGTGTTCTGTCATTATCTAATAGCATTGCTGGGCCACAGTTTGCTTAGTGCCACCATTGTCACAGTCGCTGTTCCCTGGGCTATATATATTTGCCATGAATGCCATCATTTGACTTGTCACTCCGCAAATCATTTGTTTCGTTTCGGATCCATTCAGATTTTTATTTCTTTTGTTTTTCGGATTATGGATCCGAAATTCAATTTGGTTTGTTATTCAGATTTTGTATCCGTCCAAAATGTATTTTCAGAAGGATCCACAACAGGAAGTCACATGACCTCCCATGGGTAATGCAATCCCCAACAGCCAAAAACAAATCTGATTGGACAGATGGACAGAGAACGGTCACATATCCAATTTGGTTTCATTTTGACCAAAATGCGGACAGATCCAAATTTTTGTTAAAGGAACATTCAGATTTGTTTGCATTCGGAAATTCAGATGGATCCAAATGTCCGAATTTAATGAAATTCATACAAATATCCATTTGGAACAAAACAAAATTTACGTGTCTAGCCATCATTATTCATCACATTTGTATTTGCTAAATGCCAGTGGTTACTACTAGCTATGAGTAATTCTTCTCACTCTAGTGACGCAGCATTGTTGTCATTATCACACTGCTAGGCATGTAAGAGTTCTGCAGAGTGCTTTTTTAGGGACAGTAGTGTAAAGGTCAGAATTAGACCTTGTGAATAAAAATGACATTTCAAATGTGTATGAAACATGATTTTGAAGCTTCTTACGAGCCCCATTGTTATCAAATGAATCTAAAAGGATAAGGTGCACTGGAGTTTTTTTTACGCTTTCAAATTGTGCTGGGGTTTTATAAACCCAGCTTGTCCTTTTCAGACACATTCTTCTGCTATTTTTAATTCAATTGCTACCAACGGCAATCACAGTAAGTGCATTTCATTTTTATTTGCAAGGCTTTCATCACTTCATGTCCTGTGCAGTGGCCTAAAAAAGCACGCAACACTTTATTTACCAAAAAATATATTTAACAAAAGCATGTTTCTGAAAATGCATCATGAACACATCTAAAAGTATAAAGCTGATTTTTCCCTCATCAGCTTGTGGAAACTCTGTACACAAAGACTTAGGAAACAAACTGGCCATAAAAGGTAAAATAACAGCAAATCATTCTTTGACTTTTGAATATTGCTTGCAACAAATAGCCTAGATTTTGTATAGGGCCAATATGAGCCACTAATATAGTAGAAGGGGGTTTTATTTATTTCACAGGGAAAATTTCCCTTTTTTTCAGATGGGGTGATTCTTTGTTTTCTTGTGGAGAAGTAAGGAATATTAAAGTATCAGTTTGCACTGCAGTTTTCTGAACCCAGTGTGTCCACTCTAGGCTGCTCACTACTGATTTGGACTAAAGCAACCCTCTCCTCATATCCATAACATGGGGGAAGGTATTATGTGGTCCAAAGATGAGAACTGAGCTGGGCTGTTAACACTGGTTGGGATTTAAATACAATACAGGCAGAATGCACAGTAATTTAGGAGCTCACTGGATTTCTTTCAGATTTGTCAGATATTTTTCTGTACTCACAGCATTTTTAAAGAGACAAAACATGGGGAAAGGTGTATGTATTGAAATATGTACTCAATATGGTTTAAAATGATTATTATTAATATTATTATAAAATGATTCTACCCTAAAATACAGTTTCATTCAGTGTTTTTTTTCTGTGTGTGGTACAACATTATTCAAAGGTTTTCCTGACTTACCTTTATGCACATCAATTTTTTTGTTATTTCTGTTGGCTGACAACTATTGCCATGTTGTTTTCCCCTCAAAGTTGTGGAACAGAAGCAAATTGTTCTGTTCGAGACATATATATATTCACTTTCAAGCTGCAGTAAAAAAAATTAGTTGTGACTTTTGTCCTGAAATTAATTGTATATCATTTTTAAGCAGGCCCTCACATTGCACAGTTGTTGATAAATGTCAGTGATCTTAGAGATCATTGACCTAAAGGGAAGGTTTTATTATTGCATGGCAACTGCAAAGAGACTATTCATCCACTAAGCTCTGACATGAGCTACGGGATGCAAAAAGTGGCACATCAAGCAATTTTAATATGTGGGGCTGATATGCCCATGGTTGGAGGGCCATCAGCATGCAGCCCAATACTTGGCTAATGTTAGCCCACAAGCACTTTAACATTAGCATGAAAAGCATTGTGAAGGCTCTGTAAAAATAGTGCACAACTATCAAAACTCTAGTGAAAAATACTGTGGGTGACCAGGCATTTCCGCACTCCTGGTGGCCAGGGGGAGCCAGCAATGAGGGGGGGGAATTATATACAACTTACCTGCCCACTATAGTGGTTAGGTAGGTTGTTGGTCACCTGTTCACGATAGCTGAAATAGAAACCCACTCCCCTCACCCCCTTTTCACAATTTCAACCATGAGTCTTCTATACTTTGCAAAACCCAAAGATAGGGGAAAATCAGAAAGCCCAATAATTTTTTCCTTCAAATTTTAGGTCACAAAAAAGTCAGAACTATTTTTTTTTACTACAGCGTGAAAGTGATAAGGTCTATGCGTGGAACAGAACACTTTGTTGTTACAATTTTTCGGGGGCAAAAAACATAAGTAGTAGTTGTCAGCCAACAGTAATATCAAATAATAAAATTACATGAATTGAGGCTGGTCAAGAAAATATTTGGTTAATGCTATGCTCAGAGATGTTGTACCACAGACATTATGAAAGGAAAGGAGGAAATAAGCTCTTAAGTTAAGAGTACTTCTGGGCAAAAAAAAAAAATTAGGCACATCTTTCCAGTACATTTCCTTATGTTCTGTCAGTTTGAAAATGACGCATGTAAAGAAAAATACCTGTTGATTCTGTTAGAAATTGAGTGAGCTCCTGACTTACTGTGCATTTTGCCTGTACTGCACTAAAATCCCAAGATGTGTAATGAGTCCTGCCTGGCTTTCGTCTGTGGACTACAAAAAACCTTCCCAAATGTTATGTCTATGACCAGGGATAGGTGTTCAGGAGTGAGCAGCCTAGGATGATAATGCTGCTCTTCCATATACACAGTGCAGTTAGTGACCACCCCTAGGACAGAAAGTGTGTTACTAGTGTGATCTCTATGAGAAAATAACATCTGAAAAATTAAAATGACATCTAAAAAAACTTCAATATTTTTAATTTGTGTTCTTGGGTTTAGATACATTTAAAAGATAACCATAAATGAGAAGATATTTGCTGGAGAACAATGGATGGGATGCTATCTACTTGTCTTCACACATAATTTCTGAGCCCCAGGGCCTGCTGCAGTCTGGTATATGTGATAATTTGATCCTTTTTTCCTCTTCATAGAAGAATGAACAATTAGCCCCTCTGAACATAAGTTAAAATCTCTCTATAAAATAATTATCCCACTGCTACTGAGGTGAAGCAATGAAAGCCTTGCAAATACATGTGAAATGCATTTACTGTATTTGTCATTGACAGCAATTGAAATTAAAATAGCAGAGGAATGAGTCTGAAAAGGACACGCTGGGTTCATAAAACCCCAGTGCAACCTGAAAGCATAAAAAAAACTCCAGTGCACCGCATCCTTTTAGATTAATTTGACATTAACATTGGTGTGTGTAAGAAGCTTCAAATCATGTTTCAGGCACATTTGAAATGTCATTTTTATTCACAAGGTCTAATTCTGACCCTTACTCCTCTACTGTCCTTAAAACAGCACCCTGCAGAATTCTTACAAGCCTATCAATAGTGATAATGACAACAGTCCTGCATCAGAAGTATTTCTGATAGCTAGTAGTAAGCACTGACATTTGGCAAATACAAATATAATTAATGGTAATGACATGTATGACATTTATGGCACTAAAAAAACAAAGTAAGTTTCAGAAATCTAATCTGTGGCCCAGCAATTATTATTATTATTATTATACAGGATTTATATAGCCCAACAGTGTGCAGTACTTTACAATATGAAGTAAGACATTACAGTTAAAAAACAATTCAAGACAAGATGATTAGGGGCGTAGCTTGGCAATGGCTGGGGGCGGACGTGTTCTGTAGAGCTCAGGCGGCCTTGCAGGCCAGGGCCCAGGAACACGAACCAGCAGCTCGTAGCCTCTCCACAATGCAGCGATGGGCGGCAAAAAGAAGCGGAGGTCCCACTCACGAGATCTGCACAGAGTGCAGCCAAGATGGCGGCGGTCCGGGAGCAGCACAGGCCGTCACCCCCTGGATCTCCACTGGAATCTCTTCTCTCCATGCGCGCTAGCGAGGATATAGGGACCCCTGATCCTAGTGATGGCGAGGGAGACGACAGAGATATCCCCTCTGCTTTTCGTAAGTACTTTGCTCTTTTACCTACTAAGGGAGACATTGAGACTATGTTCCATAACCTGGAATCCACACATAAGTAGGAGATGGCTGAAATTAACGAGGGATTCCACTCCATTCACCAGCGTTTGGATGTGGTTGAAAACACCTTGCCCCCTGTCACTGTGGCCCTGGGAGAGCTGCACCATATTGTGCAGCAACAACATGTGACTATTCAATCTGTATGGACTCAGGTGGAGGACCAGGAAGATAGGAATAGGCAAAATAATATTCGCATACGTGGTCTAGCTTCCTCGGCTTATTCTTCTTTCTTTTTTGCCTATATCCTCTGTCCTCTCTTGAGCACTCCCTTCCCTGCCCCCTCTCCCCACCCCCCCATCCCCGATGGGGAGCCATGGGTCCGGGTTACGGTTATGGCGGTTATAGTGCTGTTCCCCTATGGCTGAATTGAAGCTGTGTTCCCTGAATGTTCAGGGCTTTAACAACCCCAAGAAACGCTACCAGTTACTGTACAATATGCACAAAGCTAAAGTCCAGGTTCTGTTTTTACAGGAGACTCGCTTCCGGGCCTCGGCTGTGCCCAGCCTGCCTACCTGATATTTTGATAAGTGGTATACTAGCAACAACCCAAATACGATAACTAGAGGAGTTGCCCTGGAATTCCACTCCACCTTGCCTGTGTTGGTACTGTCGACCCTTGCAGATCCCGAAGGGAGATACCTCTTTGTGAAGCGTTCTATTCAGTGGCGTAACAATAGCCATAGCGACCCAGGCGGCTGCTATGGGGCCCGGCCAGAACACCCCCCTGATGCCGTGCGGGACGCCTGGGTCGCTATGGGCTCGAACGCACCGCTGTTCAGATCACCGTGATCTGTGCAGCGCTGCGTTCTTCTCCATTGCCGCTGCTGAGTCAATGAGAGTCAGCAGCGG
>NW_017307045.1:226326-249568 GCF_000935625.1 Nanorana parkeri | reverse complement strand
AAAAAAACTCCAGTGCACCGCATCCTTTTAGATTAATTTGACATTAACATTGGTGTGTGTAAGAAGCTTCAAATCATGTTTCAGGCACATTTGAAATGTCATTTTTATTCACAAGGTCTAATTCTGACCCTTACTCCTCTACTGTCCTTAAAACAGCACCCTGCAGAACTCTTACAAGCCTATCAATAGTGATAATGACAACAGTCCTGCATCAGAAGTATTTCTGATAGCTAGTAGTAAGCACTGACATTTGGCAAATACAAATATAATTAATGGTAATGACATGTATGACATTTATGGCACTAAAAAAACAAAGTAAGTTTCAGAAATCTAATCTGTGGCCCAGCAATTATTATTATTATTATTATACAGGATTTATATAGCCCAACAGTGTGCAGTACTTTACAATATGAAGTAAGACATTACAGTTAAAAAACAATTCAAGACAAGATGATTAGGGGCGTAGCTTGGCAATGGCTGGGGGCGGACGTGTTCTGTAGAGCTCAGGCGGCCTTGCAGGCCAGGGCCCAGGAACACGAACCAGCAGCTCGTAGCCTCTCCACAATGCAGCGATGGGCGGCAAAAAGAAGCGGAGGTCCCACTCACGAGATCTGCACAGAGTGCAGCCAAGATGGCGGCGGTCCGGGAGCAGCACAGGCCGTCACCCCCTGGATCTCCACTGGAATCTCTTCTCTCCATGCGCGCTAGCGAGGATATAGGGACCCCTGATCCTAGTGATGGCGAGGGAGACGACAGAGATATCCCCTCTGCTTTTCGTAAGTACTTTGCTCTTTTACCTACTAAGGGAGACATTGAGACTATGTTCCATAACCTGGAATCCACACATAAGTAGGAGATGGCTGAAATTAACGAGGGATTCCACTCTCTTTGGTTCTTTTATTGTTGCTATTGGTTATGCACTTTATCTGGTGTCCCTGGATTGCTCAGGGCTATTGCCTCACATGGCCCCCACTAGGTGGCGCTCTGGGATGGCGGCTGCCTTTTTGGCCCGTGTCCTCAGACCGCACTTGGGGATTTATTTCCCTTCTTCTAGTTGGTGCTTCACCGCTGGGGCCTCTCTTCCTCACTTATTCCTCTTTCTTTTCCAACTATCCCCTCTGTCCTCTCTTGGGCACTCTTCCCTGCCCCCTCCCCCTCCTGATGGGGAGCCTTGGGTCCGGGTTACGGTTATGATGGTTATGGTGCTGTTCCCAAATGGCTGAATTGAAGATGTGTTCCCTGAATGTTCAGGGCTTTAACAACCCCAAGAAACGCTACCAGTTACTGTACAACATGCACAAAGCTAAAGTTCAAGTTCTGTTTTTGCAGGAGACTCGCTTCCGGGCCTCGGCAGCGCCCAGCCTGCCTACCTGATATTTTGATAAGTGGTATACTAGCAACAACCCAAATACGATAACTAGAGGAGTTGCCCTGGGATTCCACTCCACCTTGCCTGTGTCGGTACTGTCGACCCTTGCAGATCCCGAAGGGAGATACCTCTTTGTGAAGCGTTCTATTCAGTGGCGTAACAATAGCCATAGCGACCCAGGCGGCTGCTATGGGGCCCGGCCAGAACACCCCTTGTCCTTTGTTTTTTTCCAAATAAAGGATTTTATCAAAAGTCTGGACTTTTTGATAACAATTTTATTTAACCCTTTAGTGAATGGGTAGGTGTACAAGTACCCCTTACTCATTCACAAGGGGGAGGTGGCATCTGGGTGCACCCTTAATTAAATGCAATGCAAATAAGCCCCCTTGCCCGCAGACCCCCACAACCACCGGGTCAGGGTTGTGGGGAAGAGGCCCTTGTCCCCATCTGCACGGGGACAAGATGCTTTTCCAGGGGCGACCCTGGAAAAGCACTCTCCCAGTGCCAAGGGCATGTAGCCTGGTGTGGGAAGGAGGGGGGGCGCCTTAGTTATTTTCCCCTTATTTCTCCTAAGGGTCATGGGAGAACACAAACTAGCGTTCTCCCGTGACCCAAAGCTCAGTATACCTTGAGCTACAGCTCGCGGTATACTGAGAGGCCACAGCCGGGACGGATCCCGACAATACTGTCTGGATCCACCCGGCTGCGGGATTGACAGCTGGCTCTGCCTATCCAGAGGCAGAGCCAGCTGTGCCCGCCCGCTCCCTCGTCCGTTTCACCAGTCTGCGCTGGAGGATCGGACAGGGGAGGGGGGAATCCCTGCAGGGAGCCTTGAGTGACAGTCACGGCTCTCTGCAGGGATAGGTCGAGAAGTGAGCGAGCGACGGTATGTGTTCTCTCACTTCCCGATCTACTGAGCGAACCTGTGACAGTTTAATTGCCACAGGTCGGCTCAGATTATGAGGCTGAGTGAAAATCACTAGCCTCATAATTCTCCTTTAAATATTGACAGAAGAAGATAATCGAAAATGTAGGTGATACTTTTTGTTGGATAACGACATATAAGTGAAAAACTGCATATTTGTTAAAATGTTTCTTGTGGTGTGGTTAAAATGTGTGTTGCAGTTCAAAAAGAATGGAATGCTTGCCTTAATGCAATGCACATTATTGTGTAAAATACAGCATGTTAACATAGACAGGTAATGCACCACAGAAATCTGCATGGGTTTTGGGGGCTTATTCACTCCATTGCAGTGCATTAACCCTTGTGCTTTAAGCTGACTATTAATGTGCAGTGCTTAAAGGAATAATACAGAAGTCCAGCGCTCTCCGGTGTAGAAAAAAGGGGGCTGAAGGTGTAGCTGTAAGGTGTGCGGCTCCAGAAAGGCAGGTGGAGATGTCTTGTGAGGTAGCTAAAAAAGAGCACAAACAAGAGCTCCACCACCTCGCGCAATAAAGTCACGGTATAATGTGGGATAAAATTAATAGAAGTGGAAAAGTATTCACAAGGTCTCAATGTAGTTGGAGCCTTAATCGGATTATCAATAAAACTGGATACATCAAAATGCAGGAAACCATTTAAGTGGACTCTCAAATTGCTTAAAAGCAGCCCATCCATTTAAATTGGGCTGCCTAACTCATCAAAACAAACAAGCAAGGTGCATTGGGGTGCCATTCAGAATGAATGGCATCTAAGCACACCAACCTGTTGCGGTAGCATGCACAGTAATGCTGAATGAGTCCTAAAGGAGTATCCACATACATTACACAAAAGACATCATAATCAGAGCCAATTATCAGTTAGTTTGCATCTTCTGAAACAGCTTAAACACATTTTTGTCTAAGTGGGGTGTACCTTTAACAGAAAACTCCTGGAACAGCACACATTTTAGTAATTAAAGCACTATGCTATATATAGCTATTTACATACATTTTATTTTTTATTTAACTGTGTGAAAAAATATGAACTTCTCTACATAGTATACACTTGAAGCAGTAAATTAATCATGCATTTCATAACTACCTGTTTATGTTGATTGATTCAGCAGTGAGCCTTCTACCTACCTACAGATACTCTAAATTGCACACACCTGTTGGGAACTGGCTGTGATCATCAGTACAGTTAATTAGAATGTAACCTAATCTATTTGCAAAGAGGAAAAACTGGATTTTTGATTTTACCAGAACATTTTTTGGAGTTCATTGAGTGACTAAGGCTTTAGAGACTTCTAGATTATACTACCACCTAGAGGAAGAGTTGGACACTGACAAACAATGCTCCTACTCCCAGCATGCCTCAGTTTAAAAAAAATGCAATACCAAGAGGATGATCATAGACACAGAGAGGTGGGACTCGTGTCAATGAACTCCAAGAAATGAAGTTTACAGTAGGTAGAGCTGGACACAGGATGAGACAAAAAGCCCAAACCACCTTGGGAAGGAAGAAGGCTCTAGACCTCCACACCACCTTGTCCCTGTGTAAGACCAGAAATGATTTTTTACAAGACAGAGTCACCAGCTCAGACACACATCTTGCAGAGGTAATGGCGACAAGAAAGGCAACCTTGTGAGACTCCACAGCCTGCAGAACAGTGAATATTTTGACTTTGTTTTCTATTTTGCAACATTGTTTATATCTGCCAAAGGCAATCATCAGCATCAGTTGGGATTACCATTAACAGCTCTTTTGTGGGTAATGTCTCTGCTTGCAAAGCAGTAACACTGGTGTTATTAGAATTGAGATCACAAGTCATAAAATAAAAGTACTTATTTCATTTGCAAGTGAGAACAAGCGTGGCATGTTTTAGCAAAAGATGTCAGAGATGCACTGATCCTGATACGTCTGCTCCTTTGCCCCACCACCATCCACTTGCCCATTTCCTCTGACTACCTGTAACCTCAATTTAAAAAAAAGTTGGGACACTGTAAAATCTACATAAAAACATAATGCAATGATTTGCAAATCTCATAAATGTATAATTTATTAACAATAGAAAACAGAAAACATAACCAATGTTTAAACTAAGAAAATGTATCATTTTAAGAAAAAAATAAGGTAATTTTGAAATTGATGGCACCAACACAGCTCAAAAAAGTTGGGATACTGTAAAATCTACATAAAAACATAATGCAATGATTTGCAAATCTCATAAATGTATAATTTATTAACAATAGAAAACAGAAAACATAACCAATGTTTAAACTAAGAAAATGTATCATTTTAAGAAAAAAATAAGGTAATTTTGAAATTGATGGCACCAACACAGCTCAAAAAAGTTGGGATAGCGCAACAAAAAGCTGTCAAAGTAAGTGGTACGAACACAGAAGAACTGGAAGAACAGTTTGCAACTAATTAGGTTAATTGGCAACAGGTCAGTAATATGATTGGGTAAAAAAGAGCATCTTAGAGAGTGAGAGTGTCTCAAAAGTAAAGACAGCAGAGGTTCGTCAATCTGTGAAAAGCAATTGTCAAACAATTTCAGAATAATGTTCCTCAACGTAAAATTGCAAAGACTTTGAAAATATCATTATCTACAGTGCATAACATCATTAAAAGATTCACAGAATCTGGAGAAATCTCTGTGCGCAAAGGACAAGGCCAAAATGCAACATTGGATGCCCGTGATCTTTGGGCACTGCATGAACAGGCATGATTCTGTGATGGACATCACTGCATGGGCTCAAGGAAAAAACACTGTCTGCGAACACAGTTCCGGCTTGTTATCAGTACTCAGTTCAAAAGCTTGCATCTCTGACTGTATGGAGGTGCATTAGTGTGTATGGAATAGGCAGCTTGAACATTTGGAAAGGCACCATTAAAGCTGAAAGATATATCCAGGTTTTAGAGCAGCATATGCTCTCATTCAGACAAAGTCTTTTTCAGGGAAGGACTTGCATATTTCAGCAGGACAATGCAAAACCGCATACTGCAGATATGAAAACAGCATGGCTTCATAGTAGAGGAGTTTGGGTGCTTGACAGCCTGCTGCAGCCCAGACCTTTCACCAATTGAAAATATTTGGCACATCGTGAAACAAAAAACATGACAAAGAAGATCCAGGACTGTTGAGCAGTTAAAATCCTTTATCAGGCAAGCATGGGACAACATTCCTCTCCCAAAACTCCATCAACTGGTCTCATCAGTTCCCAGACATTTACAGAGTGTTGTTAAAAGAACAGAGGATGCTACACCGTGGTAAATATAACCCTGTTCCAGAAAAAAAATTCTTAAAATAATACATTTTCTCAGTTTAAACATTTGATATGTTTTCTATGTTTTATTGTTAATAGAATATGGGTTTATAAGATTTGCAAATTCTGTTTTTATGTAGATTTTACACACCATCCCAACTTTTTTGGAATTGGGGTTGTGTATAGATACCTCTGTAACTATACATTTGTTTGCTTACCAACTATATCCAGGATTAATATCTTGAACTTGATCACACTGGGGAATCCAGATAAGTATTTGCCAACAATACTGGCTGTTTGTATTTTCTCATCTTTATTATTTATTATATGTATTATACATCACACAGCATTCAGGATTGTGAACTCTTTGATTTGTATTTAATTATGGAGACTGTTTGTTCATCATCGAGATCCATTACATTTGTTATCAATAAGCATTTCCCCTATTGCTGTGTAACCTACTTCTACTTAACCATCAGTTCATACTCATTATTTTGGCAGGTTCTAAGACATCGTTATGCTTTGCAAATAGATTGGCTTATACAGTTTATTATTACTGAAAGCAGCCTGTTTGTGTATGGGAGTTATACATTTTTTGATATCCATAAATATACTGGATTGCTTGAATTCAGCTCCATATCACTTATGTTATGATCACTGGCTGGCCTTGTACAACAGCTTGCTATTACTTTAAAACTGCTCGCTATCAGCTTTTGCTGGATTTCTGTGGATTGACTGGTCTGTGCATAATTACAGGAGGCTGCCTTCTCATCTGCGGTAGTCAACTACAGTTTGTTATTTACAAATATACATATACTGGTTCTGCGATCTTATTAGTGACAGCTATAACCATTGCTTAAACATGTATTATTACTTATCTGTTATTCCAGCTTACATTCTTATAGTCATCATCTCGGATATGCATTGTAACAAGGACACTCCACTGTAGTCCAGGTAAATCAAGTAGAATGCAGTTTATTAAAGGACAAACACAAAATAGCCTGCAGCAGCAGCATAAGACAGTCCTTTATATGGCTCAGTAGCTTTCCTCATGAGCCCTCACTCTGCTCTCCCAGCAGTGTGTCCCAGCGGTCCTAGGGTCACCGACCTTCCTGACCTCTCCCAGCCTTCTCTGGCTGTTCCACGTGTCCCACACGCACCTGAGTCTGCTGTGGCTTTGTGCTTCCTGCACCCACACAACTCCAACACTCCCCTGAGCACTGGGCTGGCTTCCTGATAAGGCTGCCCTCAGCCACCTGATCAGCCCAGGCTGGTCATTGGCAACACCTGGCCCCAGGACTGGAGATCTCATCCCACCCAGAGCTCTAAGAGATCTCCAGAGCTCCAGATCCCAGCTACAATTAGGAAAACCTGGAATAAACTGAAAAGCCAGGTTCTTCCTTATAACATGCTTTACTTTCTGGTCCCTCTCAGCCCCTTTGGCTGAGAGTCCTGGGTGCCAAAGTCGCCATACACCGTGGCATTGGCTTACACTGCCACAGCATCTACTCATGTATTTCTTCTAAGCTGCCTGCTCATTGTCGGGAGCTGTTTGGATGGGATACCCACATCCATCTGTTGCTGGATTTTCATTATGACAACCATTATACAGTTTTTGTCAGCTTACACATGGACAAAAAGGATATCTTCATTACATAGAAGAAGATAAGATAAAACAGATAGATAGAAGAGAGGGAAGACCCCCAAGGAGAAGAAAGGGAAGTCAAAAGAGAAAGAGGGAAAGAGTCTTACAGTACAATCTCTAACATGGTCAAAGACTTAACAATGAAGTGTCAGACATTGAAGGTTGGTAATCATTAATCAGGCGTTGCCAAGTGAGAAGGAAATTAGCATGGGTACCTTTCAGAATGGTCATTAGTTTTACATTAATTATTATCCCTGTCATTCAACTTTTAACCGCTCTGAAGCTTAAAGTTGGGGATTTTCAGGCCCTGGCAATGGTCATTCTGGCGGCAGTATGGTGAACAAGTTTCCGTTCTGTACTAAATAAAGTAATAATGGGCTTATTAAGTAACCCCTCAAGTGAAGAAGCATACAAACGAGATTGAACACTCACACACATACACTGACCATCACTCGACAAAACCGCCAGATATGTACCAGTATGCACAGCTGTGAGCAAGCATGGAAGCAGGTAGCAGGGCACATAAGGAATAAAGCATTCTAAGGGAGTGGGTGTATAATGCAATTGATACAAGATTTTATAAAGATTTTCCAAAACCAAAACATTCTTTGAGCTCTTGGAAATTGCCAACCAAATCTTCTGTCAATCCTTGGGTGATAGGGAAGATTTAGGCTCTAATTCTGGTATGTTTAGTTACTATTTACTTGGAGGATGCAAGAGAAGAGTAAACCAGGGAGATCAAGCCTGAAGTATAAGGTCCAACTGACATTTGCTTTCAAAAGGAGTTAACGTAGGTGAAGGATGTACGCGAGCCGAAACTCGATTTGCTAAACCCGAAATTTACATGCTCAGCAGTTCACCAAACCTGAAATTGTTGGGGATGGGGTTTATCATAAGTGATTGTTGTAATTCAAATCTGGACACTTTCAGGGATAATAGTGAAGTTAAAAAGAGCATAGTGAGCTGGGGCACATGTACAACATCCACATGCCAAACAAATATTTTATATTGAGCTTGAGCAAAGCCTTTTCAGGTTGTTTCAAAGACATAAATACTTTGAATAACATGCTTTCTAGATACCAAATAATTGTATGTGCTATTATGAAACAGCACTAAGTAGTCCTTTCAAAGTGATATATATATATATTAAAAACAAAAAATGGAGAAAAGAAACGGTGTGGGTGTTCCCCATACGGTTTAAATCAGACTCTTATCCAGGCATGCAGCTCGTCACAGCACTGTGTCCCCTTTTTTTGTGTTACACTATAAAATGGACAAAATGAGTCATGTAAACATGAACAAATTATTCACAAAGCTGCCGAAGGCAGCCGAGTGAATAAATCAGCCAAGGTGAAGTGAGCCGAACAACGTTTGGCTATTCACTCCGGCTCAGTACGACTGATTTCAGCCGATTCAGCCGTACATCAGCTCCCTTCAGCTGCACTTCGGTCAGCCGAACATGCAGAGCATGTTCGGCTGAGCCAAAGTGCAGAAGGACTTTGACTCAGCCAATCCAACATCCGGATCGGCTGAGCCAAAGCTCTAGAAGCTCTTTCTCTGCCGTTCGCCCCTATTATCATAGGGGCAGAACGGCAGTGAGTAAATAGCCGAATGTCCGCCGGGCTACACTATTCTAATAGCCCGTACAGCAGCCCTTCAGTTCGACTCTTCAGTTTAGGCCCTGGCAGCCGAAGAGAGCCGAAGGATAAGCCAAACCTATGGCTGTATCCTTCGGCTCCTTTATGAAATAACCCCCTAAGGGTCACAACTATTGTCTTGGAAAACTTTAGAACATCTTTAGAAATTTATCTCAGACACCCAGTAAAACCTCTTAATCAAAATGTATTTTATTTTGAAACTATTTTGACAGAAAAACCTAGCTGTATATGAATAATCCTCTTATGTTGAGAATGTTGTTCTATTTAAGCACATAATTCTCACCTAATAGCAGCAGTAAAGTGTTTCCTAACACCAAGCACATACATAGCAAGTGACATTTGACATAAAACAGAATAGGCTCATCCAGTGTGAACACCTCCCCCCGCCCCCCGGTTGTTACGCCACTGGGCTCATCTTGCTTACACAAAATATGATTTGTTATGTCTACTACATCTTACTAGGCAGGTTGTGGGATTAACAAAGTCTTCAGGTTTATAATGACTGAATAATGTGAACTAAGAAATGGTACCTGTGTCTTCATAACTCTGCTTGTATATTACAGACCTTTTTTACATGTTAGAATGAAGATTTATGCGTGTACAATTTGATTTATGCTAAGTATAGCTTCCTGCAGCATAATCTTTTGCTATAACTCTAAAAATGAAAGTTTAACTCCAGGCATTACATTGATATTGTGCCCATGCAATGAAAAGCAACAAAAAGACATAAATGTCAGGCCACCACAAACTACTTATACTTAAAGCTGGACTTCAAACAAAAGTTAAAGATTTTGAAAACGTAACTCTTTCAGTGAGGCTACCCCTGCACTGTAAGGGTTAACTGCTTGTTTTCCTGTGGGGATGAAAATAAAGAAGAAATATGCGAAATTTGGTTCCCCCTAGATGCTAGACCGGTCCCCGCAGCCTTTTCTTCACCATGCTCCGGTGGGCTAAGGACCTGTGACATCATCATGTCGATGAAGAAAGGCAGAGAGGAGGGGGAGAAAGTTGAGCGGCCACTGCCACAGGCCCCGCCCCATCCAGCTCATCCAGCGTCCCACCCTCTGTAATACAACTTTCATATATGGTAGCCTTTACTGCCCAATTAATTTGTAGCATTTGACTGTAGAAGTATAGATGGGGCTGACAATGACAGCCTGGACCTAGATCAAGGAAGTGCCACAAAAACACAGGTTTTGATTAAAAAACTAACAGGAAAATACTACCAGGTGCATGCACTTTAGTACCACTGATGCTTTTCAAACCTACTATGACAAGTGTAGCCCCATCATCTTTTGTGAGGTGGCTACTAGAAATGTAGTGACTGCCAGAGCTGTTGTCAGTCTTGTATTCTGCAATTGATTGTACGTTTCTGAGTGGAGGGTGACTCAGTTGCAGTGTGGAGCAACCAATGGGAGGACATTATGAGTGTGTGTGTGGCGCTTGCCAGCCATTCACTAGTGGTTTCATAGCCAGTGGTGCATGCTGGGTAAGGGCATATATACTGAGAGGAATTGCCATGTGCCCAGTCTGGATACAGCCATGGATTAGTCCGGGTAGGGGTGCTGTCCAGCCTGCCCCCTGTGCTAGGCCTGGCAGTGGGTATACTTGAGTGTGGAAAATGTTCCATTAGGCCTCAAGTCTGGAGGAGACCCTTACTGCTGGTTGAGGAAGAGAACCAGGCAGGCTTCTGGCTGCTGGAGGTGCCTGGAATATAGAGGACCTCAGGAGCAGGTCTGGTGTCTCTCCTACTGTGCTGGAGGTGCCTGGAATATAGAGGACCTCAGGAGCAGGTCTGGTGTCTCTCCTACTGAAGATTTGTGCCAATCCCTTTTCAACTGTGCTCCTAATGAATCTACACTGAGTTACTAAAAGGGACTGGTGAGCCTGGAGTCTGTGTCTGTTCTACCCTGGAAGTCTAATCCTCTCTCCAAGTGTGAATATGTTAATAAAGTTCTTCAGCATCATACTTCTGGCCTGGATATTAGCTATGTTGGTCACTAGAAGTGGGCGGTTACTGCTATTGGAGCAGCAGGTTGCTATAATCCCTAGACAGGCTATGGATATCGATGGTTATTCTGGCAGCTCCTTCGGGGAGTGAGTGCTACACAAGTAGAGTTCACTTAAACAGTAACATTAATTTTACCCCAAATTAAGAGCCTTTTTAAATTACATATTCAATTCCTCATAAATGTTTTCCTGAAATAAGCTATATTTTTGTTTTCATGGTATTTGATTATGCCAGATAACTATTTCCCAGAAGTGTATGACATCAGCTGCAAAGTCCTCCTAACTTTTGACCAGCTGTCATTTTGTTTGATCTATGCCTCCCACTGGAGTACAATATTTGTTTCACTCTTTGGCATGTTTGATTTATTATAAAGAAATTAGAAAGTTTTGATGCATACTGGTATTTTTTTGAGCAAATTGCCATCCATTCAAATTATACCATTCATCAACTTGTCACATATCAAAACATTCACCCAGTGAATTGTAACTTGGAGAAGAAACTGTGCCATGCTATTGATGTAATTTTCCTTACACACATCTTAAGCTGGAAATACATGCAGTACAACAATTGAAAATGTAGAAAGAAACACCCCAGTGCATACATTAGAAATTTGAATAAAATATGATATGCAAAGGAGATTGTGTTTCATTATAAGATGATTAGGAATTGTGTTATTCCTGTAGCATTATAGAGTGTAAAAACTTAAAATGGTTATGGTAATCATATCTAGAGATGAGTGAGCACTGGGCTGGAGTTGGGCTGGGTTGGGCTGTCCTAAGGCTGTTTTCGGAGTCCATTTTAAGTACCAACTTGATGCATGTTCTCAATTGCCTTGCTCTGGAAACACCAGCCTGGGGGGGCGCTTTTTTCTTTTTGTATTAAGAATTTTAAAGAACACTGATTAACATTTAAAAAAATATATAGATTCACTGATCTCGAATTATAACCTTACCAAAACATTTTCCAGTTCCTATAGCAGAGGCTGGCTACCTAAAGATGGTGTATAGTGAATGTTTTCAAACTATGCACCTGCCAAAGATTTTTTTTATGCCACAATTAAAGCATGTATAGTATGTTTGTATTCTAGCATCCTACAAATGTACACATCAATGTGCAAAATCTGTCACCTGAAAAACCTGGTCAAACCAACTGATAAGATTGGTTATTACAACTAGACAATTTGTATTCACGTTCAGGGTTTTTGCCATCTTGCAGCCTATTCAGCCAAACTGCGAGGGATCAGCATGGAGGCATCTGTGCAACACTACTGGCCATGACCTGTCCATCACCCAACGTTCCTGATTACAGTCAAATGGAAGAAAAAATATTAGTCTGCATGTGGAACTTGATTTTGTACAATAAAGCTTTAAGACCAAGCACCTTCCTGTGCAAATTTGTGTTAAGGCTTTCATTACTGCTGCATATTTAAAGTGTTTGTTGTGCATCAATAAAGAAGTTCAATCAACATACAGTCTTGCAAAAGTAGTCACCCCATTGGTCTTTTTCCTGTTTTATTGCATTAGAAATTGGAATTAAAATTGAGTTTTGGGGAGTTTGTAACATGTGGCATACACAACAAACCTACTACTTTGTAGCTACATACTAATTTTTATTGTGACCCAAACAATAATTAAGAAAAGAAAAACAAAAATCATGAGTTTGCATAAGTATTCACTCCCCAATCCCCTCCCTTTCCCCAAAGTCAATACATTGCAGAGACATTATTTGCTGCAATTACACCTGCAAGTCTATTAGGGTATATTTCTTTTAGCTTAGCACATCTAACAACTGTGATTTTTGCTTATTCTTCAAGGCAAAACTGTTCCAGCTCCTTCAAGTTAGATGGGTTGCGCTTGGGTACAGCAATGTTCAAGTTATGCCACAGATTCCCAATTGGATTGAGATATGGGCTTTGACTATGCCATTCCGAAACATTTACATGTTTCTCTTTAAACTACTCCAGTGCAGCTTTAGCAATATGTTTAGGGGCATTGTCCCACTGGAAGGTGAACCTCCATCCCAGTCTCAAATCTGGGTCAGACTGAAACAGGTTTTCTTCAAGAATTGCCCTGAATTCAATTGCCCTGAATTTGTCCTTCAATCCTGACCAGTTTTCCAATCCCTTCCAATAAGAAGCATCCCCACAGCATGATGATGCCACCACAATGCTTCACTGTAGGGAAGGGGTTCTTAGGGTGATGGGAAGTATTGGATTTGCACCACAAAGTGTTTGGCCAAAAAGCTCAATTTAGTCTCATCTGACCAGAGAACCTTCTTCCATGTGTTTAGGGAGTCTGCCACATTCTCAGTTTTTTTCTTTTTGCAATGGCTTTTTTTTCTGGCAACTCTTCCATAAAGCCCTACTCTGGTGGTCCTATGGACAGATGCTCCAATCTCCGCTGTGGATCTTTGCAGCTCCTTCAGTGTTAACTTTGGGATTTTTGTTACATCTCTGATTAATGAATGCCCTTCTTGGCTGGTCGGTGGATTTTGGCAGGTGGCCTGCTCTTGTCAGGTTTGTAACAGTGCCATATTTTTTCCATTTTGTTAAAATAGATTTAATAGTGCTCCATGGGTGGTATGTTCAAAGTTTGCTCTATTAATTTATAACCCAACCATGATTATTCTCCACTACCTTTTCTCTGACCTGTTTTGAGAGCTCCTTGGTCTACATGTTGCTTGCTTAGTGGTTTCTCAGGTGTCTTTAAGAACAATTGTATATATACTGACATGTGACAGATCATGTGACACTTTCATTGCACACAGGTGGACCTTTATCAACTAATTATGGGACTTCTGAAGTTTTGGATATAAAAGGGAAGGGTTAAAACCCCTGTAACTTTATTTTTGCCATGTGTATCCATTGGGAAAGTTGCCTTCACTATCGCTCTACCAAGTGAGGGGGGAATTCCCCTGCTAGTTTGTCACTAGAACAGGTGCTGCAAATTTGTAAATGTTGGATTTTTCATCACTTTTTGTCTTGGTGATAATGGTGCCTATAGGGAAAAGGGGGTGGGTGAATCCACCTACTGGTGGCACAAACACTAATAAACAAACTTAAAGGGTAATGTGTACATTGCAAACATCCCTGTTTTTTTAAGATGATTGCAGCACTAACCTGTATAATGGCTTATTTTCTGCTTCTCCTTGTCCCTCCATTGAAAATGTTTGTTTCCCTTACTGTGTACTCTGGAGCTGTTCTTTGCCAGCAGTACAGATAAGGGAAGTATCAAACAACATTTCCCAACATTCCTTGCACTAGACCAGGGAAAGTACGTGAACTAGCTTCTTCACAAGGTGTGAACAGCCCTCCTCCAGGAGCACCCCAAGGTTGTGCTAGATAAGCAAATCATTCTGTGGCTGTCCATCACAATCTGTGGAGTGCCAAGAAGTGAAGTGGGATTGAGCGACATTCCGAAGGAAACAAATCAATGTAAACTGAAACACATAATATGTTGAACAGCAGCCTCTATTGTTGTACCAGGCAGCCAGATACAGGTAGTCTGACAGGTAAAAGACAAATGCAGCTCACTCCTCTCCTGAACCTCTACAGTGATCACTACCATGAATAATGTATTTGAATAATGTATTTTAGCAGAGCTAGGTAAAATGTAACTATGTAAGAGGGAACACTGTGCTCACAGAATTACATGTGGATTGCTGCTTACATACTGTATGTGGATGCATGCGTCCACCAACAGTATACTAGTTTATCCCCATGTAATCGTGTCACCTACAATTACATGTGGATTGACGCTTTCATAGGTGAATGCAAGATACATGTGTCCACCAACAGTGATCTAGTGCAAACTGCATGTAATTGAGTCACATATGAAAGTGGATTGCTGTCCACTGCCACCTGGTTATTAACTTGAATGGGTGACAGCAGCCGCATCTAAACAGGTGATTCGGGATTCTTCCATAGGAATTTGTAGGTTCCTGCCACAGTTATCCCAAAATTGCACTTTCACACATAGTGTGAATATAACTATACAGTAGTGTTGTAGTACTATAGTTTAAAATTCAATAGAGAGGACAGGCAATGTAGAAGTAGAGAACTGCATAAAATGCTGCAGAACATTGACAAGGCTGCAGCTGGTTGATCCCTACTGTGATCTTTTTGATGGGGGATGGAGGTTTCCCCTCTCCTGCGCCATTGTTATTTAAAAAAAGCCACACTTTTGCTCATGCCTGTGAAAGGGGTGTGGTTGTCATAGAGATTGGAAAGCCCAGCCTCAGCACAGATCTCATGAGATTGTAGAAAAAATGCTTTGTGATGACATCACTTCCCATCTCCATTTTGAAAGCTTGTCCAAGAGCTCCTCATTTGGGCTGCTTCAGTTTCCTATGGAGGGAAATTTTAAAAATTCACCATTGCTGAAACTATGACAACTACTTCACAGGTTAGTATCTGCTTTTAATACACATTATATTTAGACATATTCTATTGGTCAAACACCTTTGTGTCAGGCAGGCTATATACTGTATTTGGTAGAAATAGTAGGCTAACTGTAAGTCCAGGGCTTACTACGCATGCGCCAATGGCGCGTTGCCGCAAGATGAAATCTGCACTAACTGTGTATGCGCCAAAGACTCATCATTGCACCAACCCGCGCATGCGCAGAAGACCTGATGCAGAAGGGCGGGAAAACGCCCAGGAGGCGCACAGGAAGTGACTTAATACTTCAATCATGACTTCCCTATATAAACCCAGCCCAGACACTGCCAAATTGCTGGATTATCTTCAGCCCCCCTTGTTCCTGGGTTAGTGTGTGATCTGTTTGAACTTATTGTGACCTGGAAACCTATTTGGCTACTCTTGCTTGCTGCCTGCCATTAACCTCGGATTTGTATCTTGACGATTCTTCTTCTTTGCCCCTTTTGTACTCAGCTGCCAGATTGGAACATACCCCGGCTTGGATCTCGACCATTCTTCTGATTAACCCTTGTGTATTTTGTTGCCACAGTGGACTTGACCTTGGCTCGGATCTCGGACTAAGGCTTGCACGGTGCTCCGCACCCCTGGCACCCGTGCCACTCGGTGTCCACCAAGTCTCTGTCTCCATATCCAGAGATTTCAAGACCCGAGGTGCAAGGGAGGCCTCCCCACTACTTCGGTCCCACCTCAGGTAAACAAAGATAAAAAAGAATAGAAATAGATAATGCTACACAACAACACTGTTGAAATGCAAATGTATCCTTTATTAGTAGATATCTAATTAAAATTAAAAAAATCTCATTACAAAATATGAATTGAAATATGAAAATATTATTTTGTTGTAGCCAAAAGTATAAATATGCAACGCCATATGTCCTTTACACAGCAGGTATCATGACTGGAGTCTTTGTTTCTTCAGATCGTTGCACTAATCAATTATTGGATGGGCTGGTGGGAGGGTGGTACACGCTAGTATTGATGAGAAGTAAAGGGAAAGGGAGGAACTCATGATTACGTTGTTCCTGAATAACGTTGCTCCAGCGAGTTAACAGCAAGAATAAAAGTCACATGACTTCTCTCTGCTGAAGCTACTTTTACCTAGGCTTCCTCACTTTGGATGACCTGTTTGAGCAGCTTTGCGGCGAGGTTAAGAACTAAGGAGAAGCCTGGAGGACCTTATTTCCAGCCTCCTCGCTCAGGTATCAAAGCCTTATTCATGTGCAGCATGGGGGGCTCAAATACCAATCTTAACCCCTCACCACAACATTCAACTGGAACCCCCGAGAAGAGCTGGTGGGAGCCAGGTACTGGCCAGGTGAGTGGGTATACAGGGAGAGAGAGAGGGTATACAGGGAGAGAGAGAGGGTATACAGGGAGAGAGAGAGGGTATCATTCAACCCCGGGGTGGTCGCATCAGATATTTCCATCAGCTGTGCTAGAGCCTTAATAGAGAAAACATCTGCGCATAAGGCCTCAAAGACATTGCTCAAAAGTTTTGAGGCAGTGGCAGGTGGAAGGGCATGTGTCTTCAGGGGAGTATAGAATCCAGCCATGTGGAGTGGATCAGCGCAGGGTTCATTGCCCATGGTTTCTGTTACCATGATGGGACCATCATCCACATCTAGTGTGACTACAGCATTGAACACTGACTGACAGAATTACTAACTGGTACCCATTTTGTATTGGGCTATGAGCATTGGCCGAACATTTGAAACAGGAAATTTACAGTGCTCCCAAAGCCCAAAATTTTAAAGTATAACACTGTGGTTGCGATGGCAGCTATGGGCAACAACATACCCGGGGGGAGGAGAGTAAATCCTGGAGCTGAACCTTAAAATATCAACACAGTCAAAAGTATTAAAGCCAAAAGTATCAAAGTATCAAAAGTATTTTTTGGGGGTAACATTTACTGTAAGGGCCAATTTTAGAGAGGAGCCAATTAACCTGCCAGCATGTCTTTGGAGTGTGGGAGAAAACCAGAGTACCCGGAGGAAACCCGCATAAGCACAGGGAGAACATGCAAACTTCTTGCAGATGGTGACCTGGCTGGGATTTAAAACAGGAACCCCCAGTGCTGCAAGGCAGAAGTGCTAACCACTGACATTCTGTATTTATGGAAAGCAACAGAAGAGGGATTTCATGCATTTGAGAAAATTATATTAAATGAGTTGACTTTATCATTTACAAGCATTTGTGTATGTATGTGTGTGGGGAGGGGGCAGAATAAATGGACAGTAAATTGACAGTCAAGGAAGAGCACATAGTTACAGAATCACAATCAGAAGTAAAAAGCCACTAACTGCCATCTCAACACTGAGAGCTTTCATCCACACTCTGTGAAAGATGGAATACCTTATAGCCAATTATTGAGATTAAAGAAAAATTGCTCAGATGAGGTTACATTTGTGAAACACTAAGGTGACCTTCCACAGGGATTTTTTACAGGAAGGGTAAAAGAACACTGTATTAGAGAAATCTTGGAAAATAGGAGGCATCAGAACTGGGAAACTTTCTTTGTACAATAAAGGAATGCATGTACATTTTACTTTTTCATCTTTGATTTTATAAAGAATTCATCAGAGGAGTTGGGGACCTTGCTAGGAATGTGAAAGACCTGGGCACATGAAGGATAAGAATGATGTGGATTATAACGTGCCGCAGCGCAAGGGGTGTGTGGCCTCACTGTGTTGACAGTGGGAGGGGCTTAAACAGGCATACTTAAATTTGATCCAATTATCTCCTTCATTTCACTTGTTTTCCCTCCAGCACTGGTGCTAGTCTCTGATCCAGCTAGATTCCTTGTGTCCCACGATGTCTGTCTGACGTGCATGCTCACGCCTGCGTGCATTGACTTAGTGAGTTTCTCCTCCCTTCCCCAACAGTGATCTCTAATGCGCATGCACCCACACACATCCTCCTGCACGGCCACTCGAGAAGCTACAGATCTACAGACGGAAGCGAGTAGCAGAGACAGAGGTAGGTTTTTACCTCTTTGGTCATGTTTTTATTATTTTAAATGTTTTTGCATATATCTACTGCTTGCTAGCACAAGCTAGTACACGGTAACTTACAAAATCCTGACTGCTGCAGCCTCTATACCATTACATACACTTGACCACTAAACTCTGTATGCTTTGCTGTCTCCCAGTAAATCTTCCTCCTCCCCAACCAAAAATCCCCCCCCAACAAAAATCCCCCCTTCCTCTAGCAACACCCCCAAAAGTGACCATTGCTTACCTCTGCACCTCTCTGCATCAATTACATCTGATCACCTCTGTGTCACCCGTCTACAGCTTATCTCTGAGCCCTGCATCCACAGCTCATCTCCTACACCTACCCCCCACCTACAACAAACTTCTTCCCCCCTGTCCACAGCTCACCTCTGCTCTGATCCTCCATTTCTCACTTCTGCACCCTCTATCCACAGCTCTCACCTCTGCACCCCCCTCCTTCCACAGCTATCACTTCTGCATTCAGCAGAACACCAAAATGTTTACAAGAATATTACAAGTGAAAGTAAAAATCGTTCCACTTTTGTAGAAGACTGGGTGACTTAAATTAGCAAATGGCCTGTGCACAGCCAGTGGTTGAGGACCATTTTCTTAGGCCATTGGTTCCCCACCTTTTTTTTCCCTTGTATACCCCTTGGCAGCCCATTCCTAAAAGTTGTATCCTCCCAAAATTAGTCAGTACCATACTGAAACCACCACAGATATACAATCAGTACTATGCTGACATCGACATATGCACGTCCACAGATATGCAATCAACTGACATCACCCGAAACATGTCTACATGTCTAACATATCTACAAATTTACAGTCAGTACTGTACTGACACCACCAGAAACATGTCCAGAGATATACAATCAGTATCGTAATGACACCACCAGAAACCTGCCCAGTAGAGATCTTCGGGCGGGAGAAGAGACACAGGGTGTCAATGCAGACAGTGTGCACCTGTGAGACAGGAAGGGGCAGAAAGAGACAGGAGTCTGTGGTGGATCAGAGACTGGCACCAGGGCTGGAAGGACTCCTGAAATCTACTTGGAAGAATAAGATGATCAGATCAAGAGGCATCATTTAAGGCAAGTCCTTAAAGTAGCGTGGGGGGGGCACATTTTACATTAACACCAAAGTGAAGTCACTCTCCACAAAAGCACAAATAAATTACGTGTCCCAACATGCTTTGAGTAGCATGGCTGTGGATAGGGTGAGGGTCATTAAAAGCATCATCACTCTGTTTTGTGGGACAGTAGGGCCTCATAATATAGCCACTCCAAAGTATAAACTTACACTGTGCCTCTCCTTGCTGAACTACCATTATTTTTCAGTTGCCATAAAGTTCAACATCTCACCATTCATTTTTTTCTAAAGCCATAGCCTAAATATTAAACAATAAAACGGGGAGGGGAAGGTATATGCACAATATCTCCAATATGATCAATGTGAATGGGGTCCCCTAACTATTAGAAGTTTAAAAAAGAAGTTTTCCCCAAAAAGGGGATCCCACCATCCTTTACACAATCTACGTAACAACTAAGTGATGAAAAAGTATAAATGTATTTATTCGGTAGAGGATAAAATTTATATATTTAGACTTTACGTATATAGAATATCAAAAAATGTATTAATCAGACAAACAAATACATGTGTATACAAGACAGACAAGTAACTATATATACATAAATTGATGACAGCATACCGCCTATGGACTGGTAAGTGAATGAGTGGGTTAATGAAAAAAATATTTGTCAATTAGGAGACATGCCGTTTGAAAAGCCAGGTGTGTTTATATATTTTTAAAGGACAAAAAGCTATCCATGAGGTAAATTCCAATAAGTGCAGGATTTCCCGATAATTGCCATGGTTTGAAACTAAAGGGCACAGATGATATCGGAATGATAACCACTAAGGAAGCGTATAATATGGATACAGCACCCACGGGGACCTTCGAAGTGGGATAACACAGTCAATGTGAATGTATAAAAAGAAAAAGAAAAAAGAATTTGGTTATATATATAACTCACAGTTCCGGGATATCTTCGTTTCGATGTTTCCAGAATAAATTTCAGAGAAAAGATGGTACGTTGAAACTTGAGTTTTGATGACTGGGTTGAAGAGGAACACAGGTATCAGGAGGTGTAAGTGCTACCTCGGCTGGATACGATGGATGTAGCAAATCGTTGCCTTAACTAGATAGCTGTGTTCAATTAGCCAGATAGGTTTCTCCTCAATTTTAATCCATTTGATCATATAGGAAGAGGAGAGATTTTATCCTGTAAATGAGCCGAAGGATCCTCCAAGGATGTTTGTACGGTGTTCTAAGAGAAGAAGAGTTGACGGTAGTTTCACCTCGCCTCGACCAATCTCCATCCGTGTGTACGTGTACCGGAGAGTCTGGTTGGTGAGGTTCAACTGTTGTTTGTAATCCATGAATTCCCCATGGGAGAGTTGATAAACTCTAAGCCGGTTCCGAAGGCAAAGTATTCAAAGGCTTTGGAATACTTATTGCAAAGTAATCAAAGGCTTTGGAAATGCAGACATGTCTCAGGCGGAGCAGTCACAAAAGGAAGAGAGAGCCTGAGCTAAAACCCCCGTGACGCGTTTCGCCCCTCCCACAGATGGGGCTTCCTCAGACAGGTGTAGCCCATAGCCTAAATAGAAATCCCTGTCCCCTGCCAGCAGCTGCAGAATGGGACCCTTGCGTTTCATGGGGAAGCAGTGATCTCTCTCCAGAAGTCTCACACACCCTTTAGTAAATCAGACCTATAGCTGTGCAGTCAGCAAAATGCATGCACCCTGCTCATTCGAGAACTCTAGCTCTGACTCAGGAGGGGTCTCATTGGAGCTCTGCAGAGAACTCACTCTGCACTCTTACTACTCTGGCTATTGCTGCTTAAAACAGAAAAATAACTAAAACATTTAACACCTTTTTGATGCACCTGGAAAGTATGTAGCTGATTTAAGCTGATAGTTCAATTCAGTTTTAACTGTCTGTTCTCTGTCTATGTCTGCACTAGGGCTGACACTCTACAAAAAAACCCCATAGGGATTAAGGAAGTTTCTCAGGTTGGATCTAGGAACTCTAATAATGTGAAGAAATCTGTGCCACAGGAGAAAAGTCGGCAAATGCGGTTGTGTCCTCTAGAGCAAATCTCTTCTCATATATGTATAGTCACCTTTAAAGTATTTTAAAACAAGAGAACTGCTATTAAAATGTTCCTATTCCTTAATCCTAGAACAATCCAAGATATGTGGTGGATATATTGAAATGCTCCATTTTTCTCATTAGCCTGCATAGTGAAGCTTCCTGCTTCATAGTGATTACAATTTTGACACACTTTAACCTTGCCATTTCAATCTACCTGAATGTGCTCAAAAGCCTATTACAGCTGACCCGATTTTGTCTTTGCACTTACTTTGGGCACTTGTTTCTTTAGCTTTACTTAAACAGAAGCTTAATTGGTTCCCATGATAAATACAAAAGATTAGTGTGTCTACTGACTGTTGACCTTGTTAAGTAGATGAATATGGGAATATCTTACGGAGGCATATAATGTGTACAGGAACATTGCTCTGAGAAAGCAAAATGATCTTTGATGAACTACATAGCAACAAATGCTTGTAAAAGCACAGGAAGGATTTTTTTTCTTTTAAAATTGACTACCAGGAGTTAAAAACATGACAGTGACTTATTGCAATGTGCGCTAAAAAAGTCAAAAGTCCTTGTGAAAGCAGGAAAGCATATTAACCTCAGATTTTTATTGTACTATTCTAGCTAATAAAATGTCATAAAATATTCCATGTATAAAGTCAAAATAAAATGTGTCTACTTCTGTTTATTTTCAAAGCTTTTAGTATACTGAGTGGCTAAATATGGCAACATTCCAAACATATACAACCCAAGGAGTTATTCATCAAATAAAAATAAATACATGTTAGATAAAGACGAAAAATGAAACTTAAAATGTAATATTAATTCATTACATTATCCCTCTGCTTCAGTATCTGTAGGGGTTTTAACCAAATACAGTATTCAAAGTGTAACTAAAGACACAACTTTTGACTCCATTTAGGGGAGGGTTAAAACCACCGTCAGCTATTTTTTTGTAATTTTCTCATAAGAAAGATTACTCTTAACTTCCTGTCTTGTAGGCTGAATGGAACTGTCATCACTGTAACAAGTGTTCCTTTTGGAAGATTCCCCCTCTGTTCCTGTTCTGGTGGCAACTCAAAATTCTTGATTTACCCTCACTTTCATTCCTGGTGATGTTGATGATCAGGACAACCAGTTAATCTTCGTAACGGAATACAGACAACAACAAAAACAGACGTTCTAATGCCTTACCACTCTATCCAAATCTAAAAAACATGCTTTGCCTTTAGTTATACTCTACCTCATTCACTGTTTTATCTGTACATTAATCAGATTCTCAATGAAAGATCTTGATAATTTAAAGAGGATTCCATGCCCATGAATATTACTTCACAAATGCCACTTACCTTTGATGCTCGTATATGCAGAATAAACATATTAAGAAAGCCCAGGAAATCCTGTGTTGCCCTTTTCTCACCTTCCGTTCTCCTTTTGCATTCCCCATGCGCCATCTTGAATCTGCCATAATAAGGAACCAGCTGTCTCTTCTTCATGTGATCAGCCCCCCGATGACACTCTTGCATGGGCAGACATGCTGCAGGTCTTGAATGGTATGCAGGCTCAAAATAACATGATACTTCAGCACAGCCTCCTGGCTAGGTAGATGCAGGTGAACAGGACATACGTCATCCTCATCTCAGCAAGGAATGCAAACGTGCAGGGCCACTTTAGTGGAAAAAGGTATTTCTTTAAAAAACAAACAAAAATATATTACCTGCAATTGTGTAAGAGGGAGGATGGGGGGGGGGGGGCCGGTGAGGGGAGGTGGTTT
>NW_017307045.1:225515-226201 GCF_000935625.1 Nanorana parkeri | reverse complement strand
GGGGGGGGGGGGGGGGGTGCAGATGAGAGGAGGTGGTTTCTTGTGTGAATGTCCACTTCAAAGATAAAGGTTATCTCTGTTTTGAATATGCCAGAATAGCAGGAGTTGAATGAGTCCAAGAAGTGACACTCTCTTATACTTTCTCCTAGAATATATGTAGCAGTAGGAATTTTCAGTTATATACAAGCTGTCAACTAGGGGGAAGGCATCTTCACAGAAAGTCTAGAACAAGTGTTATCAAAGCACCCTGAATTTAATATTTATGTGTAAAGTAAATATTTTACACAAATAGTGAAATTAATTGCATATAATATCAATGAAAAAACCCATAAACATACAACACAAACCTGAGGCAAACATAGGTTGGGTCAGGTCCAGCAGCAGACAGACAAGACACCAGTTCATTAGCCCAGCTGCCATTAGCTGTTAGAATAAAGGAATAAGTCCAAGAAATGCAACACAGGTCCAGATATACATATAGGATCAGAAGTGAAGGCCAACACAGGGCGGCATAGGAAACACAGGTTACAAGAGACAAATACCAAAGGGTAACACAAAGAGAGTTTGGCTAGAGTCTGAATAGACTAAACAACTATACAATGCACAGTACCACTACAAAACCAACCAGAACTAGACATAAGAGTGTGTGTGTGTGTCTGGGGGCTGGGGGGGGGGGGAGACTAAAC
>NW_017307045.1:156658-225479 GCF_000935625.1 Nanorana parkeri | reverse complement strand
TGGTAAATGTAAAGAGATGAAGGAGCAGGGGTGATTTAATGTACCAGAACAACCCATAGGTATGGGAAAACATACAGAGCATTTTGCCACATGATTATTTCTGGAAATATCAGACTAATACATCATACATATTTAGCATATCACTGTAGCCTGAGACACATTAGTGATGACAGGTTGTACCTATTTAATTTGTATTCATACAAGACTGGCATCATTAAAATTAAAATTAGCTTTTAAAATTAAATGCTGCAATATTACACATATCCATGTGCACAGATAAAGGGCACATTAACACAAATTACAACAATATGCACTAAAAAGCAGACATCTATCTGCCTATAAAATCATCGACCACTATTTTACTATTTTGGTCGCATTTCATTTAGATTCCAAAACTGCAATTATTGTAAATGTAGAAAAAAAAATATTCAATGCAATATTATTTGTCAAATATAAACTGGTTAATGCATCTCTGAAATGTTACATACTGACAGGTACACAATGTGCCTTACATAGCAAAGATATAACGACTGAACAGATGGATAGACCATTTTTAACTGAATATACATTTCTCATGGGAAATTTGCACAATATTTATAAATGATTGAAATGTTGTTGATTAGGAACACTGCATTAAAAAACAGAAAAAATGTGTGTGTTGGAGTGTGTGTTTTTCTATGTATAATTCACAATTATTTACATAGATGGGGACTGTGTACGTCTGTGGGTCAGCTCTCTGTGAGATTAAAGCTGGTCATACATCAGTTACATTTTGTTAAAAAAATTTTTTCTAATAGTCAATGGGAAAAAATTGATGATTGTTTTCAATTGTCATGATGAAAAAAAATCGAAAGACCGAAATTTCAAGTGACATTTATCAAGTCTCTGATAACATAAAATGTTCTGATTTTAATATGAACTTTCGTTCAAACATCTACCAATGTATGGCCAGCTCAACTAGGCTTACTTGTGTCAATTAGCCTACATTATTGGGAGTGCACATTGGTTATGTACATAGTTTCTTTAGAAATTATTGTCAGGACTAAAAATACATTTTTTAAAGAAATATTTTTAGCCAGGTAAATATTATTGTATATTGCATATTAATATATTGCATTTTTCCTTTTGAGCCAAAATAGGGATCTTTGAAGATCCTTATCTGGCTCCAAGTTTGCTTGTTTGAATAAACAAGGTTATTGTGTACAGAATTAAAAATCTCTAGGTAAAAAAAATACACATACAAGTAAATTATCCACAGTGGTGACTAATCACATTGACTTAGCTCTTTTCAAACAGCTTAGTCTGAAGTTTCAATCAGAAAAAAAAGTATCAAAACAGAATGTGTCTGTTCTGCTGTCCCTTTAGATAACTCATTTATTGTTTATAGGTATTGTATGTATGTATTTTTTTATATGTATTTGCATGTATTATGTATATACAGATATTAAAAATATACAAAACAAGTGTAAAACATATAAACCACCTCCACCTCTCACACCTCACTATCTGCCATAATTCTTAGGAGCAATAGTGAGCTGTGAGAAGTAGGAGGGGCCTAATCAAGCTCAACTGATTTGAATTCCTGTGTGCCCAAGGTTTTGGTGATTTTGTGGGACACCTCAATTGCTCATGGTAGTTTAGTATGTTTATAGACATTAGTCAGAACATTAGGAATATAACTGATATCCATTATTGGTTAACCTCCTTAAACATATATAAAAGCTAAGTTAGAGTTTAGTTTTTCCAGAACAGTTTCACTTTGCCATTGAGGATAATGCTGAAATCAGAGTTTTGTTTTGTCACTAGGGATTTCCAGTGCCCAGATACTACCCTAACACTGTGCCTCCATTTCCACTTGATTCAATAATCCCCATCTTACTGCCCCACCATCGTTGCAAAAGGCCAGTTGACAAACCTGACTACCTTCCCCCCTTTAATGTGGGTCACAGCCCTTGGCTCTCTAGAAAAACATGCACCCTAGCCACCTCTCTTCCTGATGTTTCTCCACAAGTTCTTCAGGAAATACACTCAAACATACCCTGTCTTCACTGTCGGCAATACTTTTACGGCTACCAACCAATGCTGAGCTCACATTTGCTGCTTACTAGAGATCCTGCCAGGTGGGATGCACAGGCAGCAATGGAAGTGCTGAGAATTGTGAAGCTAGGGTTGCTGATCCCAGTTAATTGCTGACAGGGGGAGGTATCAGTGGATGTGTGGATGGCTGCCTATCTAAGCTCCCCAGACATACTGTGCTGAAATATCTTTGTTGGGATAGCAGAGAGCAGGAATGAATCTACCACATCAATGACAGATTCAGGTTGCCTCTGAGATAGGTGGATTGGATAGTGGAAGTGGAGCTAACATAGACCCCATTAGTCCCCTCCCCAAAGAAATCCATCCCTGACAACCTCTCCTCCCTTGCTAAAAGACTCCTCCTCCCTGCTGACCAGTCACCCTACCCCCCTAACCCCCCTCCTCACACACACATTAACATACATCCCACCCTGGCCATTTCACCACCCAGAGACATCCCTCATTGGCCACCTCTCTTCTCCTGCTAACAAACATTCCTACTTGGCCACTTTACCCCAATAGACATCATTTACCACCCACTACACTCTCCTGCTGACAGATATTCCTCCTCAGCCCCCCCACACAAGACATCCCTCACTGGCCACCTTTCCTACCTTGATGACAGTTAAGAGACACCCCACCCAGTCCACCTCTCCACCCTACTGACACACATCCCTTCCTGGATTCCTTATCCCCTGCTGATACATTTCCCCTCATGGCTGCCTCAACCCCTCTAAAGGGCCTTCTCCAGCCACCTCACCCTTGACTCACAGTGGCTGCAGATCGAACCCAGAAAGAGTAGAATATGTCGGCGGAGAAAACCTTCACATAAGCAGCTGCAGCCTGGCCCTTTTCCATGAGCAGTTGCAGATGGCCTGAAAGAAGAACAAATTCACTCATCAGAAAAAAAGTTGAATGACACCCAACCTTCCTACAATGAACAATTCATATACCCAAAACATGCCTAGTCTTTCTCTCTTTAAATTGTGGCCAGCAAAGGCTGCTTACATAGTCATTACATTGAGTATGAACAGTATTTGTATATGAACTGTCTGCTGTGTTTGAAATAATACACGTTTATTTCACAATAAAAACTGCCCCTTCTATTACAACTTATTAAAATGTCTTACATGATGTACACCATGTCAGTGTAATATTTCTGGCTCTTGACTCTTAAACTGTCATTGTTTTAACAATAACAACTGCCTTATCCGACTGTTGAACATAGTGGCCAAGTAAAACTGCTTACATAATGTGTAGTAATTCTATACAATATTGTCTTTAAAATAACACACTGCAATTGATATTTCTTGATAAAAAGACTCATCTCTCCATCTAACATTGCTGCCCAATGAAAAATAAGGCTGCTTACATAATTTCCAGCCACTGTGCTATTTGACTGGCTATTGTCTCTGCAAAAAAGCACTGTAATTCTTCATAGATTTCATTTATTAGTCAATTTACATATTGCAGTGGGAGCAAAGTAGGCATGTACTGATGTCACATAGGTGAAAAAAAGGAATACTAACAAAGTTTAAATAGCATCATTATAGTGCGAGAATAGCCTTAAGTGCAAAGGGATCAGCAGCACCTCAGGCATGCTCAGTCATTGGTACATAAACACATATGTACAAAAACATCAAATCCAAACATCAAGAAACTAATTTAGTGGGAATTATATAACCATAAAAAAACACCAACACATGGGAAGGGTAAATGCAGGAAAGAACAAAAGGGGTGACAAAAGAGGGAGATAGCAGGCATCAGACCATACTAACCAGCGCTTTGTGATGGACCAAAAAAACAGTATTAGAGTTGAAGAGAGTCCCTATCAAAGTTAGGTGAGGAAAAGAT
This sequence comes from Nanorana parkeri, assembly GCF_000935625.1. Lineage (NCBI taxonomy): Eukaryota > Metazoa > Chordata > Amphibia > Anura > Dicroglossidae > Nanorana > Nanorana parkeri. The sequence continues at coordinate 221,549 of NW_017307045.1, read as the reverse complement.
GAATCCAATGTGTCCATATAGCATTGTATATGTCCATTTTAAGCTGTAAGCCAGGAGCGCACAATCACATCATTAGGACCTGTAAAGATATGCTGAAAAAATGTAAACTATTTTTTTTAAAGTTTAGGAGTGCAATGTAAAAGTCCCTCAGGGGAGGAGATCCCATCACAGCACAAATATTACAAAAAATTGAAGGCCAAAATAGGAAGCAATTGGAGAGCTCCATGTGGGCAAATGTAACCTCTACCTGGCAACCCATCAATGAATTCGGAGATTAGGACAGGAGTGCTCTAGAAAGCCTGTATGGGACCAGATACCACTGTAAAAGTAGTTGGTTTCCAAAGCCGGGAAAAGATAAGTTTCTAACAAGACCCAGAGTGGAACATCCTTAGTTACCTGCTACATCACCAGCTGACTGACTTGGGCAGCACAGTAATATTTCGCCATGTAGGGCAAGCCCAGGCTTCTCGAGATCTTGGATCTAAATATGCCCAATTGTAAAACCCTTGTTCTCGAGTTGTGCCAAACAAACCTTGAGATCTGTGCCTGCTGAGCATGGAGTCAAATCACAACAGGCAAAATGAATGCTTCCATAGTATAAGAACATAGCATAAGGGAGGAGTAACATTTAAACTGCCACTATTCTGTCCAACAAAGAGATGTTATACTCATTTCAGGTAGTCAAGAGGTCCCATAGATGCTTGAAAAGTGGGGGATAGTTGGCCTTATATATGGTATTGTAATGATTGAGCGAGTTTGGCTGAGGATCTCAGCTGCGGAGAGGCTTTGTGGATGGCTCAGGTGGGGGGTTTACACTTAGACTCTTTAGTGTGGCTGAGTGAGGTTGGAACCCTTAACACATCATATGCCACCACAGGCTGTAATTGCAGAGATAACAACAAGTGAACCTTCCCTCTTTGCAATATTGTGGTCAGTTGGGGCCTGTGGGGATTTGTAGTTCAAAATAAAGTAGTTCACTCCACGAATGCAAAAAACTATAGCAACTACAGCAACTTGGCAGAGGAAAGAAAAGTAGTCCCGTATTTGTTTTGGTATACAGTAGTTCACTCCACTAATGCATAACACTATTGCAGGCTTATCAAACAGTAATTAGGAGTACTCCTGAGCAACCCCCTTTGTAGAGCAGTGTCTCTTTAAACCCCACTGAGTTGCAGGCAATGTAAACAATTACAGAGTCCAGGATGGTACTTGCGGTTTGTTGGGGTATTCAGAGCCCTCCAGGAGTACAGGGCGAAGGATCACTGCTGTGCTGGAAGAAGTCCGGATTAATGCTGCTGGAGTGAAAGGTTCATGTGCTGGAGCAGAGGTATGAGCCCTAAGAAATTGCTCAACGTTCTACCTCGCTAGAACATTGAGCAAGTGTGCCTTCCAGGCTTTTATGAGTAGGCAGGTGTGTTGGGGCGGAGCAGTCAGCAGAGGCCCTCCCGAACGTCTCCTAGCAACAGGATGCTTCCGAAGGGCCAGGCTGCTACGCCCTCACTCCTATGTGTGACGAGTCCGAGGGAGACGTCTGGAGGGAGGAGCCGAATATGCAAGCCTGCCGGCCCGTCTCCTAGCAACGAGACGGCGCCGCGGTTCGTGACAGGACCCCCTCCTCAAAGGAACCCTCCTGGGAGCCCTATAGGGAGAAGGCTTGTGAGGGTGCCGACGGTGGAACCGAGTAACCAGTGCGGGGGCATGCACATCCCCCGAGTTTTCCCACGAGTCATCCTGGGCACCATAGCCCTTCCACCGGACAAGATACTGAAGGGTGTTCCTGCGTCTACGTGCATCCAGGATTTCCTCAACTACGGTAGTCCTAAGATCACAGGAAAAAGGGGTGATGTAATAACATCGAAGGACAAGTGCTCTATGTGGTTCTGTGGGGACACCACTACAAGTGGACACCTGTCTTGTATCCCTATAAATAGGGAAATATTCTGACCGATGTCATGCATAGTGCATGCATGCTGTTGGATACATATACAGCGATTTCACCCAGGTAAGGAATTGAAGCCTGATTCCCCATTTCTGTAACATCGAGAACGATAAGGACTCAAAGGTTTTTCTAATGTTTAGTGAAAGGAGCATCACAGGTAGGTTCAGAGTTTTGGCTATATGAAGAAGAAGGAAGGGGCATATGCCTGATGTTATTACCTGCCTGTCTGCGCAGCACAAAGGACAGTGTAATAATTTTTTCGGCATAACAACTGCCTCATCTCTGGAATGTGGGTTTGTAATTTTGATGTGGTTTGGTGCACTCTGTGTTGAAACTTTGTGCACAATATAGTGTGGTACTGAAAAAAGATCACAAACTATGCTATAGAACTTAATTTGCCACTCTTGGTCAATTTCTACAAAGTTATTGGCTTTAGCTTAATTTTTTTCTGTACATATATATCTATGTATATACTGTATACTGTGTATATATATATGTATAGATATATTGATATATATGTCTTATGATAGATTTTAGACCTTGTTTGTTTGCTACTTCTATTACTCAATTCAGGCCTATTACCGTGACATAAAAATTTGTTGTCTTTGCAAAAACGACCTAATAGAAACTGAGTGGAAATCAATCAAATGGATTTCTGCTGTGTATGTAAGGAATAATGTAAAAGTAAACAAAATTATTACATATGTTATGTGATACCAGAATGCAGAGTCACTGATGCTGCCCCAGAGAATCCTAATGTTCTGTAATACCACTAAACGCTTAAAGGTACAGTATCTCTGAAGCATGTTATTTAAAGGATTTGTGTATTTTCAATGTTGCTCTTTAAGCTCCATAAAAAGACCCTTTCCATGCAGAATGGGGTTTCTTAAATTATTTTTTTGCATTAATATTCACATTTTTCCCCTGACATTGCCACCCTCACCGCCACCCTCACCGCAATGCCATTTGCTTTACAATCCTTTGCCCATTAATCTTGAAAGAGGCCATAATTAATTTTAGGGCCAATTTACACCATCTGCTGGTGGAGTTGCATTGGCTGTGGTTTTTTACAGCACAAGGCAATGCAAGACATGCCAATTTGCTTTGTCACGGATGATGTGCACTCCCACCACCTCGTTAACACACCGGTGGTGTGCACTGAAAAAAAGTAAGGCACCCCACCTCCACCACTTTGCACCCCACTGTGCCCATATAACTAAATGAAATGAAAACAAGTTCTAACAAAAAAAGGCACTGCGCCCCAGACCCCGTTCGATTAACAGTGCCTGAAGGTATCTCATTGACTACAATAGGTTCTAATTAACGCTTGAGCTTTGGAGCAGTTTGGTGTACGTCCTTCGAACCAAAACCAATTACATCTGGCTCATCACTATTTAAGATGTATTATATATGTCCAGCATTTAAAATATCATAATAGTCCTAACCCTTCTCCACTGTGCCCAAAACCAATAAAAAGACGTTTTGTTTGGAATTAGGCTTTAAGGTGTTTGGTGAATATATACTATACAGTATTTGCTCTTTAAGCAGGGGTCACATTCCATGACAACCGGGTGACCACTTGAGAGTGAACTGCATATATGAAATACAACTTTCAAAATATACAACATGAATCAGTAAAAAAATGTAAAAGTCATGTCAAAATAACATTCATATACACTAACAGCAACAATAATAATGTAAATCTATACTAATCTGTGAAAATACACTAATCCCTCATTAATATTCACAGTTTACCTGTTGCTGCATAATATATTTCCATTACTCATGAATATTTAAACTTAGGAGTTGGCAAATTTACTAAACATGAAGGGTTCGTTCACACTATGGCATTGCAGTAATGCGTGTGTTATTGCACGCTTTACTGCAATACATGGCAACATTCATTAAATGCATTGGTGCAATGTGGTGCCATTCATTCTTAATAGCACTCAAACACATCTTTTAGCAGATGTGTGTTGAGATGACTTGCAGTGCACTACCAAAAAAGCGCCAAATGAATGTGCATTATCAAACAGACATGCATTACAGCAACATCATTGTGTGAAAGGGCACTAACACATATACAGTATATGCAGAGAATGTATGCAGAAATGTGTACATTTTACATACCTATAATGGCTCGTAAACTCTGTTCCCAATGTGCACGTTGGTTTCATTGCTGAGACGAAAACACATTTTGCATAGCAAATGCAAATGTTTACAGTGTTTTGGTTACTGTTTTCATACATTTACAGCGTTGCACCTGGTTCTCTATACAACTCTTAAAAGGTACATTATCATTAAATGAAAAAAGTACAAATATGGTAAATCTATTAGCAACGTTTCTAAATACAATTCCACAAATACCAGAAAAGACTAAGCCTCAATGAAATATCAATAATCTACATGTACCTAGACCAGCCTTTCTCAACCAGGGTGCCTGCTCGCTTTGTCAGGGGTGCCTTCAAATTTTTGCTAAAGGGGATCTCAGATGTGAAGGGAGGAAACTTTATGTCATCTTTTTTTATTTTGCCTGAACCCTGTCTAGAATCCATACCAGAACCCTGTCTAGAATAAGGCAACCATCTGTTTTTTTTTAAATTTCTACTTTTACATTTTTTACATTGTAGACTGGTGTGCCTCAAGATTTTACACCTTATGCTTCACCCTATACAGGCTGTAGAATCCCTGAAAACGTTCACTTCCCCCCATAAAACCAATGTATTTATAAAATCAACATAAAAACACATGATATAATAAATGTATTCTATGAAAACAAGACAGGTACAATATCTAATATGGATTTAGGCTGGATTTAAGCAAACAAAATTGTTGTAAACTGGGCCTATTGGAAACAATGGATTTCAGCTTATCATTGCATTTGGCCTGCATTGAGCAACTTAGCCGAACAGTTGTGGTGAATAGGCCCTCACAGGTTTCCTCTCTGTTCCAAATCTAATAGGTATACAGCTTTTAGTGTAACAGGGGATTGTGGAAAGGCTATCCCCACCTCGGATATCGTGACTTAATAAGGCAGTAGTATACTTTAGTATTGGGTGCTATCCTCATAAGAAAGTATACTACTTCCTCTCTACTGCTGTGATGCAACACATGATTTTTGCTTCAGCTGTGTGTCCTGGTACCCCTTTGCTGATATTGGTTTGTATGGTCCATGTTTGCGAAAGTTTACTTTAAAGCGCATGTCAAGTCAAAATAATAAATAATACAAAGTACAAACTTATCCCTTTATTATATTGCAAATACAGAACAATACTTGTTGATGTGCCAGAAATCTAGTGTGTTCCTTCCTTCCTCTTTGACATGACAACACAGCTCTGAATCCCTAAGCACTTGGTGTCAGACCTGCCAACTTCTTTCCTGATGCATTACAAAGTATGCAGACCTTTCCTCTCCTCCTTTCCTCTCTTCATCTCTATAACTCATCATTCTGCATAGGCACAGGAATTTATCAGCTCACAATATTGCTGCCAAAATAATGTGAATTTTTTACACATATCAAAAAGATATAACAAAACACTTGTATTGGGTTATTTTGCAGGCTAAAAGGGAGCAATGGAAAGAAGTCTATTGTTAGGGTTTGCAGACACTTTAAACAACAGTGAACTTAATCATGGTTCAAAGTCACCTTTTTGAGAAATTAGCATCTAAAGTTAGTAAACACCATTGCTGAATTATAGTACAGGCAACCTGGATAGGATCACGAGAACCACGATTGAAAAGGAAACCCAACATTTCACATTGACCTTGTTGACTTTTAAATTTTCCATAATTATTTCTCAGTAACAGTATTTCAAAATGAACCCAACTTTCATTGTGCAATTTCAGCAGAATTTAATTTGGCACTCTCATACAATAATTATTTATAGTGCACTTAAATAAAATGAACCATATCTAAATGCCCAGGTTTGATACATTTTTGGCAAAAGGTTTAATCTGATTTTAGGATTAGAATGTATGATTTATCTGTAATTGGCAGTGTAGGTGACCAGTACATCACTTCATAAGTGGCTCATTCACTCTCCACAGTCTAATGAAACATCATCATTTGCAAACCATGTGAATCTTTGATCTTTGCAGCCTGATCATAGCTATAGATAATGCAGCTACATTTCCCCAGCCATTGTTTATTATTTGGGTGGATTAAACCTGAATTCTGGGCAATAAAAAATATTTAAATATTGTGTTGCACTATATATATATACTTATATACACTGAGTGGCCAGATTATTATGACCACCCCATCAGTACTTCGTTGGCCCACGAGATGACTTCACGAGATGACTTTGTTGGGCGGCCTTGTGACTCCACGAGATGTTGTTGGAGGAGGGTTTGGTCTCACTCAAATAAATGCCATTGTTAAGTTAAAGAGTGTTGAGACAAAGCTAGTTTCTCACAAGGGGATACAAGGGTATAGTTTATTGAAGGAGAATGATGCTTAGAATGACATTTATAATGTTAAGATAGCTTGATAAGAGTTAGCTGATACTGATATATCTCTTTGTATTTTTCCTTACTTACATGATTGTGCAACTCTTGAGCAACATTTGATTTACGAAGATAGAGACCTGCGACTGCCCGATGGTCAAGTTCTTCTTATGCATGAGACAACAAACACCATGCTAGGGACCACCTCAGCAATATAATAGCCATGTCAGCAATCTACAAGTCACAAGACATTTATCTCATCGTATTTCTTATTTTTATTGAAACCATGATCATAAGGCTATTAACTCTATGTATACTGTAATTAATCTTGCATTTCTAATTGGTCACATATAATCTGACGCAACCAATATTCCACATGTAATTTTGGGTATTTAATCTTAATACAATCCAAAAATAAACACAGGTCATTTTGTACATGCATCTGTTGCAGTGGTGGAACAATCAACCTAGCGGCTGCTATGGGGCCTGGGGCACAGGGGGGCCCGGCCAGGACATCCCCTGATGCAGTGCTATGGCATCTCAGGCTGCTGGCTGTCACTGGCGGCTGTGAGGAGGAACACGTCGCTGTTCAGATCATTGACAACCTATCAGTGATCCGTGCCGCTGCGTGTTCCTCCTCACAGCTGCTGCTGAGTCAGTGACAGCAGCTGCGGTGGAGGAGGCGTCGGCAGCGAAGGAGGAGGCAGGGCCTAGTGATGGATAAGGTGGGTCCCGACGATGGAGGAGGCGGGGCCCAGTGAAGGGGAGGAGGCGGAGAGCAATCGGGGCTGAACAGGTAAGAGGGTTTGACCAGCCCACCTAAAACCCTGCAGAGCCCACCATATAGAGTCTATTGTGGGCTCTGCAGGGTCACTCTCAGGTGGGTTGTTTGGTATATCAGGTGAGCGTAACCAGAAATCACATGGCCCCATACTAAATTTTGCTATGGGGCCCTATGATTTCTAGTTATGCACCTGATCTGTTGTTTATGTGTGTTTTAATCCCAATACTGCAGTATTCATCCTGTATTTGAATTAGGCCTCACTGACTAACAAGAGGGCAGACATTTTGATCTGCACAAGAAAATTCCACAACAATGTTTTAGCTAGCTTTCTCACAATGGAGTACACATGTGTAGTTTGTTTTTAGCTGCCCTTTCATTGTTTTGCTTAAGTTTTATTAAAATATCCCACCCAAATCAAGCTGATCAACAATAGCCTGACCTTTTGGTGTAGCTGACCCTGGATGGGATTCATAGTACCCTGCTGCCATCCAGAGTTGGAAAAAGAGAGATACAGCCACCATAGAATCTGATGCAGGTGTAAGGGTGACTTCTAAAGGTGTGTTGCTAAAAAAAAGGCTAAAGCATACTTGAAGAATTCGGACTTCATGCAGGAACTTCATTTAGGGGGACATCACTGGAAGGGGAACTGGAGGAACTCACTTGACTGGGGAACCGGAAGGACAACATTAAAACAAAAAAGGAGGGGGGGCGTGGCCGAGCATGGCGGGCTAAGGACGTGCTGAACGGAGCGCTGCGACCCCAGGGCTCGTTTTAAGGGACTCTCTCACTACCTCTCCTCTCCCGGCGGTGGATGTCAGCACGGCTGCCTCCCTCTACAGCTCCGGAATCCGCCGGTACCCGGGACATTGCCTCGTTTTTTGTCCGAGGCCAGCGATCGGTGCCTTTCTCTGAGGGCCGCACCATGCCACCTAAAGTGTCGGCCAAGCCGAAGGCCGCGGGGGACCTGCTTCACCCGAACCCGCAGGGAACCGGTAAGCCAGCGATCAAAGCGGCCGGTTCTAAGCAGACGGCCCCCCCTGCTTCCACTACCCTCCCGCCTGCCATAGAAGCCCCAACCTCTCCTGCTTGCTCCCAAGCCTGCACCCCAGAACCCTTTATCCCAGCAGACTGCCTGGAATCAGACAGAGGGCCAGGCCAGGGGGTCAGGGATCTGCTGCAAGCCTTTAGAGCTGACTTTGACTCCTGGGCAGCCCGACTGGAAGGTGCTCTCAGGGGAGAGATGGGGGAGCTGCGCCAGCAAGTTGCCAGTAGTGACAACAGGGTTTCCGCATTGTCTGTCACGGTTTCCACCCACAACGCCCGCATAGATGCATTGGAGGCCACCCAAGCTGCACATAGATCTCATCTACAGCAACTGCAACTCCGCGTGGAAGACGGGGAAAACCGCAGCCGCAGGAATAATATACGACTCAGGGGGATCCCTGAAGCTACCCAAGGCCCGCATCTCCATGCCACCGTTACTGCTATACTTAATTCGGTGCTAGGGAAACCCCCCACTGAGCCTATTGAACTTGATCGAGTACACCGAGTTGCTGGAGCGGGTGTGGATCGCCAGAACTTCACTAGAGATGTGTTATGTCGGGTCCATTTTTACAACGTCAAGGAAGAGGTGCTGAGACGGGTATGGCGGTCGGGACCGGTCGACTTTGATGGGGCCACAATACAACTGATGCCTGATCTCTCTCGCCTGACGCTGGCCATGCGCAGGTCAGTCAAGCCACTCCTGGAGGTGATTCTTCAAGCAGGCGCTTCCTACCGGTGGGGTCACCCCTTCAGTATCCTGATTCGAAAGGGGTCTGATCACTTTCACCTTCGCAATCCAGCTCAACTTCCGGATTTATTCCAGTTCCTTGATGTGGATCCTATTGCGCTGCCGGACTGGCTTGATCTTTCTCTTATGGATGGCAGACCTGAAGTACCCTCCTCGCTTCCCTAGAGACGTAGAAGGGCCCGCTCTCGCTCAGTGCAAGCTACTCCCCGTCCGGCTCATCCATCGGTCAACGAGGGCTGAAGATCCTCAGGGCAGCCCATACTAATTACACAGTCACTTGGTCTGTCTGGCTCGACTTCCGGGCCTCGGCTGGGTTCACGACTGAGATCCTCCCTTAAAAAGTCCTGGCGGTTGAGTGGTGCTGTAGAGGGGGGGGCGCGCCTTGAAACCCTTCACTGTGGGCTCTCCCCATGCAGTGTTCCCCCCTAGTGAGGTGACTCCTTACCCCCTGACCCTTCCGTGTCCCCCTGCTTTTTCTCCCCTTCCATCTTTCGTTACTATTTTTCTACCTGTATATTCCCCCTATGTCTCTACGTTTATGATACACTTTAGGCGTGATTATGGGACTTTATATATAGTGACATTCTCAGGATTTCAGTGAGCTGGTATAGGCCAATCTACCCTACTATTGATGTCAGCTTTATTAAGGCCTCCACTGTGGAGGCGACATGGCTGGAAGGCATAGGACAATAATGCTACTGTCCGCCCACTCACTGATTAGACGGAATAGAAGGTGTAGGTTTTACCCCGAATATACCATTGCCATATAACACGCTGTGTATCATGTAATCCTATGCAAATTCATGATGTTACGGGCTAATTATCCGCCTTGGATACTAGGCTCTATGTATGTATATATGTCTGTTTGTAAAAACCTTTAATAAACACTTATTGGATTAAAACAAAAAAGGAGCCATTTTCCTGAGAATGTTTAATAGACCAAAAAGATCTTAATACACCAAAGTCCTGTCCATTTCTTGCCATTGGACAGTAAAAAATAATTGACGGTAATTGACTGCGTTTTTCCATTTGTGGCCTGCATTGTTTACCCCACCACTGCTAAACCTAGGTGCTCGTGGGTGATTGGGGACCTGGATGGATAAATGTGTGGTGGGCAGGATTGTAGCTGCAGAGAAAGGCTCTGCCATACAACTGTTCAGCAATTTCCTTTGGTTTTGTGTAAGGATGCACCAATACCAATACTAGTATCGGTATTGGTCCAATAATGGGCATTTTCACGAGTACTCGTACTTGCGAAAATGCCCCAATACTAAATACCATAACCGGTGCTTTACATTTTGAAATAGCTTTGGCTGCTGTAAGGTCCCATGCTTGCTGGGGAACTGAAGGCAGTGCTTCCGCCTCCTGTACCCACACGCCTGCAGAGACTGCGCCCGCACTCCTTCTGACTGCCTCAGTCCTCCTGATGCCCGCACTGCTTCTCACTGTTGCAGTCCTCCTGACACCTGCAGCCCTTTTACTTTCAATAGTTCTTTATTGAAGTCAAGTTATGCATACATAGCAAAGCACATGTAGCAACTTCAAGGTGTGGAAAACGTTAACCAGTCATAACATGCAGGATACAGTAAGCAGTGCAGTGGAGAATATCTCAGTATAAAATTCCGTTCATAGGGCGGACTCCTGCAGCCCTTTTGACAGCCGCAGCCCTCCTGATGCCTGCAGTCTTTTTGACTGCCACATCCCTCCTGACGACCGCACCCACCTGTCATACTCTCTGTACCCCTGCTGAGAGCAGGTACAGTACAGCAGAACTGGTGCACTGCAGCTGTTCGGTATCTACCGGCTGTGTTTTTGGGCACTAAAATCAACTTAAATACATTTTTTACAATTTTTTGGTGTTTGATAAAGAGTTGCGGTAATATCGTGTGATGTAAAAAATGTGCCACTTTGTATTCTACAGGGTCGCTGCTTTCAGAAAATATATAATGTTTAGGGGTTTCAAGTAATTTTCAGGCCTAAAATGTGGATTATAACTTGTGTAAAAAACAAAACAAAAAAGTCTTGGCAGTGAAAGGGTTAAGGCTCCCCTATTTATTTGCCATATTTAGCATTTATTTTGTACCACAAATAATGCAGAGTCCGGAGCTTATTATATCGTTGTTTTGTATTTTGTTTTTGTTCTTACAAAGAATATCAGGTATTTAATATGCCCAGCCATGATAATTCAGCATGATATAAAATTATTTTCGGCATAAAGCAGCAAAATACGTACAACAGACTATTTATAGTTCAACAGGCATGTTTCAACACTTTTGCTGGAACTGATTTTCGTTATGCTTGCCAAAGATTATTTTTCTGCAGTGTCATATACCATATCAAATTCATTTTTGATTTGACAGTGTTTTCAAATTAAATTCATACAACTGCTGTTCCACGGATGTGTCTACGGTTGATTTACTTTACTGACGTTTAGTTGAGAACAATGATTTTACTGATTTCGTTTATGCAGTATGCTGTAGAAAGTGCAAATATTTATGCACACTGAACAGAAATGACACACAATGAACTGCTATATTTAGCTATTGGAACAGAGTGTAATTTAATCATCACCAGACACAGAAGCAACCACAAAACTGTTACAGGGAAACCCCATCAGTCAGGCACCCCTTATATAACCTGCCAGTTTGTAATTGGCTAGGGAGAAATACCAACTTAATTGCACACAGTCAAGAACAGATCTAGAAGGGATTTTGATTATTTCAGAAGGTGAGAGGGGGTAATAATAAAAAAAACAATCATATACCCCGCACATCAGCTGGTAACAAATTGATGAGTGATTTTGCCATTTGTTTTGCTTGACTGATTTGGTGCAGTGACACGTGGGGGGCCTCAGCTGCTGTTGTGATGTGCTTCCTCCTGACAAACCTGTGAGGTTGGGCTTCCTCCTGACAAACCTGCAGCCAATTTGATCTTTTGCCACATGTGCTCCAAGATGGAGACTCTCATAGTTTAGAGTTAGGACCGCGCTATATAGAGGTGCCTTGGCGTGGCTGTGCGGCTTTCACATTTTCTGCAGAACACGTGTACCTAAACCTCTGTTTTTAACCTTAGCAGTGAGACAAGTTTTTTTGCATGCTGGCTGGTGAGTGTGCTGGGCTTTTTGCTGCTGTACTGTATTAAGCCCTTCCATGTGCACCTTGCTGTAAAGCAGGTAACAAATTGATTAGTGAGTTTGCCATTTGTTTTGCAGAAAGGATAGTAGAGCACGGACAGCGGGCACTATGTAGTATATGGTGTGTTCTAGAAGCAGTGATAGGTGGCACACCTGTGTAAATAATTCACTCATTGTAGAGAGGTTCGGTGCCATTTCGCTTTTTTTCTGCTGACTGAATCTTCCCTTCTCTCAGGCCATCTGCAGTTGCTCATGGGAAAGTGCCAAGCTGCAGCTGCTTACATAAGGGTTTTCTCTGCTGACCTCTTGTATCTTCTACCCTTTTTGGGTTCCCCCTACAGCTACTGTGTGTGGGATGGGGGATGAGGTTGCTGGGAAGGGCTATCTTTTAGAAAGTGTTGAGTCAGCCAGCGTATTCACTTTTACTCCCAGCACCAACAAAAACAAAAAAGTGCTGGAGTTATCCTTGCTTCAGGGTAACACGACAAGAAAACCTAAATACCTTCTACGCTCATTGATAACGAGCTTGCATAATTTATTTAGCAGGCCTGCGTGTGGTTGTCAGGAAGCAGGGGGTGTTACCTCTACTCGGGGAACACGGGCACGGTGCAGGGCACGGGTTCCCCTTCAGCGCGGTAGAACACCTGGTGCCCGAGGTGCAGGTGAGCATGCGCGAGTCACGCCGCGTGGGCGCATGCGCAGTACGCAGGCTGCGCGCGCATCCCCGGGAGCATAGCATTCCTGCATCATCTGGCTATCAGGTGTGAGCCTTGCTGAGGGAGGTTCCCAGTACACACCTTCCATCTTCCTCGCCTGCCATTGGTTCCCGGGGAGGGAGGCCTCCTGGTTGCCTCGGTGACCAGGGGGTGGTCCTACCTCCCCTGGCTATAAAAACCTGGCCTGAGCTCTGGCTTATGGCTGAGTTATTATGTCAGATGTCCCAGGGAGCTAGTAGTGAGATGAGGAGCCCACTGGCAGTAAGCAGCTGACAGTCCAGAAACGCGGTACAAGTTTAGGGATAATCCAAAAGGGGTTGTCAATGTCTAATCCGGGTCGAGGCAGGCAGCTTCTCCATCCCGTTGCCTTTTATTCCCGCAAACTCACCAGGGCCGAACGCAACTATGATGTGGGTGAGCGGGAGCTGCTCGTCATCAAGGACGCCCTGGAGGAATGGAGACATTTGCTGGAGGGAGCCGAAAACCCTGTGGTGGTGTACACCGACCATCGCAACCTGGAGTATCTCCGCAGTGCCAAGCGACTGCGTCCTCGACAAGCCCGGTGGGCTCTCTTTTTCTCCCGTTTTCGCCTCCAGATAACCTATCGACCGGGATCCAAGAATGGCAAGGCCGATGCCTTGTCCCGTATGTGCTCCTCTGAGACCAATCCTGCACCTCCGGAACCGATCCTGCCAGCCACATACTTTCTGGCCACCCAACACTCCTTGATCGAGAGGATCCGACGGGCCAGCACGCCGTCTCCAGAGGAGGCAGCCCATCTGCCGATAAAGCAGGGGCTTTGTTACCACCAACAGTGGATCTATGTCCCAGTCACCCAGCGACTGCCTGTACTACAGCATCACCATGACCACCCCAAATCGGGCCACAGAGGTAGGCGCAACACCACGGAATGCATCCTACGTCGGTTTTGGTGGCCCTCTTTGGCAGCCGACGTACGCTCCTTCATCGAGTCTTGTTCCGTGTGTGCACTCTACAAACGTCCCACCTCAAAACCCGTTGGGTTATTACAGCCTCTGCCAGTGCCAACCCTTCCATGGCGCAACATAGCCATGGATTTCATCGTGGACTTACCTACTTCACAAGCCTGTACCACCATCATGGTGGTGGTAGACAGATGTACCAAGATGTCCCACTTCATTCCGACCTCCGGTCTCCCGACGGCCCAACAAACCTCGAACTTGTTCCTCCAACACGTGTTCCGGTTGCACGGGCTCCCTGATTCCATCGTCTCAGACCGGGGCTCGCAATTTACCTCCCACTTTTGGACCCAGTTTTGCTGTAGCCTTCATATCACTCGCAGCCTGTCTTCTGCCTATCACCCCCAGTCCAATGGGCAGACCGAAAGGACCAACCAAACCCTCGAGCAGTTCCTTCGCTGTTACACATCCCATCTGCAAGACGACTGGGTGGGCCATCTCCCCTCCGCGGAATTTACCTTCAACAATCAGCTTCATTCCTCCAATGGGCTCTCACCATTCTATGCCAACTACGGCTACCATCCCTCGACTCTCCCGGATCTTCCCCTTGATGTCCCGGTGCCTGAAGTGGCTCAATGGCTGCGGATGCCAAGGTGCGGGCGTTCCATCGGGCTCACCCCGAGAGGCCTTCCCAGGGTCGCGTCTGGAGGCCGCTCCTTGGTGGATTGCCCCCTCCCCACTCCGATCCGCCAGCGCTGACTGGCGGAACGGACGGGGGAGGGGGCGGTTACAGCTGGCTCTGCCTCTAGATAGGCAGAGCCAGCTGTCAGTCACGCAGCTCGGTGGATCCAGACATAATTGTCGGGATCTGCTTCAGCTGCAGCGTATCAGTATACCGCGAGCTACAGCTCGCGGTATACTGAGCCTAGGGTGACGGGAGGACGCTAGTTTGTGTCCTCCCATTATCCTAAGGAGAACTATGGGGAAAATCCTTAACCCCATAGTTCTCCTTTAAAGGAGAACTATGAGGTGAGTGAAAATCACTCAGCCTCATAGTTTGAGCCTACGTGTGACATAGATCGGTGTGACGTGTGACGTCGGCTCAATAGATCGGGAAGTGACCAAACACATACCGTCGCTCGCTCACTTCTCGATCATGTCCCTGCAGAAAGCTGTGACTGTCACTCACGGCTCCTTGCAGGAATTCCACCCCTCCCCTGTCTGATCCTACAGTGCTGACTGGTGGAATGGACGGGGGAGGGGGCAGGTACAGCTGGCTCTGCCTCTAGATAGGCAGAGCCAGCTGTGAATCACGCAGCTGGATGGATCTCGACAGTAATGTCCAGCTTGCAGTATACTGAGCTTTGGGTCACGGGAGGACGCTAGTTTGCGTCCTCCCGTGGCACTGGGGAGAACTATGGGAAAAAGCACTGACCCCATAGTTCTCCTTTAATCAACACAATATTTTTTGTATTCTAGTAGCATTCTTCAAGATCCAAGATATATATATAAATGCTACCTTAGAAAATAGAAAAATATTTAAGGCAACAAAAGTGTGCCTTTCTTTTATTATGTTATTTAATTTGTTATTTTGTTCAAGCCTGCAATGATGAAACTTTACTGTATATTCTGAATATTTTATTACAGGGAGCTGACCTTTTATTATTATATACAAAGTGCATGAACTGTAGGTTTGTAAATGTATGTGTTCTTGAAAGAGGCACACTAAAAGTGTCCTGTGGAGGCCAATAAAATCTAGCACTGTAGGAATTATGAAGAAGAACAGGATACATCAGCTACTTTTTTTGCCATAATACAAATGCAGTACTGAGCAAACATAAATCTGTTGGGAGAAGAACTTTAGCACAAATATTCAGAAAAAAAATGATAGATTAAAGTATGTTGGAGATCCAAAGAGAGTGAATGGCATGGAATTGGGAAGATCGTCTGTGTCACCAGCAGATGGTGGAAAACTCTTAAGTGCAACTCAAGTGTGTCTGGTCTTCTTCAGAGCCGCTGAAAGGACAAATGTTACACTAAAAACAGTGCTAGAATGCAGCCCTCAGGATTTCCTCAACAACAACAAGTAGCAGATCAGAGATGAGCTCAGGTCAGGATGGAGATTAGGGATAGTGACAAACAAATGAAAACAAAAAATAAGCAAATGGTCAGTGCAGCAGTCATAACCAGTGAAACTAAATGTAACAGGTATCCGCAGGTGAAATGAGAGCAGGAAGAGTCAGATGTTAAATGCTAGCAAAGTAAAACAGGTGAGCATCAACAGATCCAAATATATATAAAAAGCAGTCTGGCTGGTCGGAAGACACCATTGATTAGGCACCACATACTTTGGGTTCTTCTCCTAATTTTAACACTACTAATTGAAGCCAAGTGTCCAACTGCAGTGTGGCCATGTTGCAGTGCTGGATATCCTCTAGCAGATGGTGGGGATGAAAATCCAGAAACAGCAGTACTGTAAATAAGTAAAAGCCTCAGGGAGACTGTATTAGGTACACAACTGCAGTTGGAAATGTAAGGTAGCCTAAGGGTCAAAAGAGACTTTGCTTAATTTAATACATTGGAAAATACTGTACATGGCAAAATTATTACATACAATTCTAATGCCCCCAGTAGTGGTATTCATAGCCGATAGCTCTGATGAATACCACTGACCTAACTGTAGGCAACTGATTGAGTAATTCATATCACAGGTAGAGAATCTTATATACAGTAGTTTTTCTTTAATAATTATGTTGACAGAGCTCAATGCTGTGAACTCAAAAACAAATCTGTTCACTAGGGGGTCTATATATAACCAATTTGCTGTGTGAGTCGCCAAACCAAAATTATTGTATATTCCTTCTGTATCATTAAGCAACATTCATGCATCACGTCAAACTATATTTCACACTATTTATAAATCACTAGAAGTTATGTGAATAGCACTTATTGAATATTCTTAATTTGAATGTAAACATTGCCTTTGTACAGCAAATCGAATGTTCTTTGGTGAAACACAAACATTTGTTCAGGGTCAAATGTGGGTGTGTTTGTACATTAGTCCTAAATTCAATGTTGTTCATTTCAGCTGCATGGCAATTGTTCTTTGTTTATATTTGAAAACAAAGAATGTGTGGGTCCCTTGTGTGTCAAGTGCGGGAATCTGAACAATCAAACACTTTTAAAGGATTAAATGGTACTGTTCTGAAACTTCACATGCAGCTTCAAGGCATCCCCCAAGCATGTTATTTGAAGGATTTCAGTGTTCATATTTGAAAACAATGAATGTCTTTCATGTGTTGGATGTTGTTTGATGAAAAGTGAACAATCAATGGTGTTTAGTCCACACTACTGACTTTTAGCAAATGTTGTTTGAATATTTAATTTATAATGGACATTCTTGTTTACATAACTATAACATGGTAATCTCTAATAATGTTTATTATAGTAAGTGTTGTTAGGATATATTGCATATAGTAGCGAATCTTGTTAAACTATTTTGCGCCTGTTGGTGAATTCCGTTAGATTGTGCTGCATCCAGTACTGTTTGTTGTCTTCTATTACACATAAATGATGATAAAACTTCATATTCTGAATATAAAGGTCAAGTTCCTATATGTGTACAAACTTCCTGCCTCCTGTATAAGAATGGAAAATATCAACCAAACGGACATGTGTTGCTGCTGATGCTGGGGCTGCCGAAGAGGGCTCTTGGCATTGGAGGGAAGCTGGAAGCAAAACCTCACATGGACCTCAGTGGAAAAAAAGGTACTCATAAGGGAAACACTGCCTTATTCTGCTGTGTTAAGTGGTGCATGATTCATTGGCCCCTTGCAAAAGTGGAGAATTTGAGAGATTTCCACAATAGTTAACATTGTCTCCTGCCAGTGTCTTTTGTGCTCCCATTAGCCACAGCCTCGCCCCCATAAAGTCTGAATTTGTAAACTTGCTTTTTATTTAGAAAGTTTTACGATACTTGTTGTAAAGTTTAACCATTGATACACATTGCATATTTACACATGCCTATTTAATTTGTTTTTGAGGGCCAACAAGAATCACACCACAGTAAAGCCCAGAATATTTTTTTTCATTTAACTTAAGTCGAATGCAAAATCTTCCACTACCCTCCTTTTCCAAATCATTTGATACGGTGCCACATAAACGCTTGTTATACAAGCTAAGGGCTATGGGCATAGATTAATTAGTGTGCACGTGGATAGAAAACTGGCTACAAGAACGTGCACAAAGAGTATCAGTTAATGGCACCCTTTCAGACTGGGCAGAGGTCATGAGTGGCGTGCCCCAGGGTTCTGTGCTGGGTCCCCACCTTTTTAACGTATTAATTAATGATATCGGGGAGGGAGTGAGTAGCCATGTCTCAGTGTTTGCTGATGATACGAAAATTGTGAGGGTAGTAGATACAGATTTAGACATTATAACATTACAGGAAGACCTGGATAAAATCGGGGAGTGGGCAACTGTATGGCAGATGAAGTTCAATGTCGATAAATGTAAGGTAATGCACCTTGGAGTTAAAAATAGGCAAATGGACTATACACTTATGGGTATGCAACTAGGTGAAGTCAGGAAAGATGACATTATAACATTACAGGAAGACCTGGATAAAATCGGGGAGTGGGCAACTGTATGGCAGATGAAGTTCAATGTCGATAAATGTAAGGTAATGCACCTTGGAGTTAAAAATAGGCAAATGGACTATACACTTATGGGTATGCAACTAGGGAAGTCAGGAAAGAAGAAGGATTTGGTGGTCATTATAGACCGCAGATTGAAGAACAGCTCACAGTGCCAGGCTGCTGTAAACAAAGCAAGTATAGTACTGTCTTGCATTAAGAAGGGGATGTATTGCAGGGACAAGTCTATAATTTTGCCCGTTTACAGATCACTGGTTCGGCCACATCTGGAGTATGCGGTCCAGTTTTGCTCAACGATACTCAGAAAAGATGTCCTTGAGCTGGATCAAGTCCAGAGGAGGGCAACCACACTCATTAAGGGGTTCGAGGACCTGAACTATGAAACAAGGTTGTTAAAATTAAATATGTTCTCTTTGGAGGTTATGAGATTAAGGGGGGGCATGATTTTCCTGTATAAACTATTCAAGGGCGACAGCAACCTCAGTAACAAACTGTTTACGGTTAGCTCCGTAACAAAGACCAGAGGACACAACCAAAAATTGGTGGAAACAAGATTTAAACACACAGGGCGCAAGGGGTTCTTCACAGTTAGAGCGGTTAAGGTCTGGAACTCGCTGCAGCAGGAAGTGATTTCAGCTAAGAGTGTGGAATCATTCAAGAAACTCCTGGACAAGTTCCTCGGAGACCATAATATACAGGGGTGGACTCATACACACACACACACACCTGCTCAAACATAAATGCACACACTCAATAGGTTGGACTTGATGGACTTATGTCTTTATTCAACCTCAAATACTACAGTGTATGTAACTATGTAACTATGAAGCAGTTAAATGTTTTGCTTTGTTTCCAACAGGCTTGGTATTTGCACACTCATGAAAAACCCACTTACAGCAGGTTGAAATCAAGTCAGAAGAAGGTCAACTGCGGGTCACATGCAACTGTCAATGTTCTCCAGAACAAGAGGGGGCAAAGGGAAATCTTTCAATGCGGACATCTGTCCCAGGGACAACTGTCTTAGAGGGGAATTCTCCTTACTTTGGGAGATTTTCTGTTGTGTCTCTGGAACAGAAAATTTCTCCAATAGCATGCAGACTGCAAAAAATAACTAGTCAGATGTGTTTGCCTTCTGTTCTCTAAAGCTAAAACAAAAAATTGATCTTTACTATTACTTTGAAGATTACACAGCTACAAAACCTACTGCCTCAGGTTGGCCTCTCTAATGTGTTTCACTAAAACCTGGGCTTAGTCATTTAAGCCCAGGTTTGGGTGAAATGCGTTAAAGGGCGAACCTGAGGTTGTACTTTGTGTAGCTGTGTAATCTTTAATAAAATATGTTTCTAACTACATATGCTGGATGTTATAGTGTTTTGATGGCAGCTAACGCAGGATTGAGGATGCGCTCCAGCCAGTGAGCACCTGGATTCCCCCAGCTTGTATGCTGTAGAGGAGCGGTGCAATATTTTGAGTGTTTTAGATGATATATTACATAGACACCTCATATGAGCACAATGCTTTGTGTTGTATTACATACTTTACACTGCAATATTTGTAATCCATGGTTTTATGTGTCAGAAACTCTCCAAAGCACAATCATTCAGTGCTTCAAATGGCTGCCACTCCAGCTCAAGTATTAGATTGTACATATGATTAAATCCACAAATGCTGCCTTCCTGCACTTATGTAGTGGTTCTCAGCCTCAAAAACAATTAATCCCAAAGGAAAAAAAGAGATAGTAGTATAAACATCTCATAAGAGCATTTGGTTTGCAGTTGTGAGAGAATGATTAAAGGAGAACTATGTGGTTAAGGCTTTTCCCCATAGTTCTCATTAGGGTAATGGGAGGACACAAACTAGCGTCCTCCCGTCACCCTAGGCTCAGTATACGGAGAAGCTGCAGCTGAAGCGGATCCCGACAATTGTGCCGGGATCCTCCCAGCTGCGTGTCTGACAGCTGGCTCTGCCTATCTAGAGGCAGAGCCAGCTGTACCCGCCCCCTCCCCCGCCCGTTCCGCCAGTCAACACTGGCCGATCGGAGTGGGGAATCCAGCCCCTTCCCTGTCACGGCAGAGAGCCGTGACAGGATCGAGAGGTGAGCGAACGCCGTTATGTGTTCGCTCACCTCCCGATATACTGAGCCGACCTGTGA
The DNA here is from genome assembly GCF_000935625.1 of Nanorana parkeri. NCBI lineage: Eukaryota > Metazoa > Chordata > Amphibia > Anura > Dicroglossidae > Nanorana > Nanorana parkeri. Next base: position 200,994 of record NW_017307045.1, on the reverse strand, counting down.
CAGTCTCATTGTCACAAGTCGGCTAGAACTATGAGGTGAGTGAAAAGCACTAACCTCATAGTTCTCCTTTAACATGAACGGCTGTATAGCTGTATGGACTCTAAGCAACAGCCCCACATAAAGTTATTAGCCACAGTGTCATAGTGTGCACACTACAGGAAGTCACTTATCAGTAATCCTATGAGCAAGGAAGTGAAGTGTGGATCCAGGGGAGTATATACTCTGTTCTCATCTTACATTCATTAGCTAAATAAATGTATTTTTATTTTACTTACAATCTCTTTTTTTCCCCACTTCCTGGTCCACTTTGGCACAAATGATGTAATCGTGCCCAAGCATGGCATCCTGGAAAGATTACATCAGCAGTGTATTGCTGGGAAATCTCATCTGTAATCTGACCAGATGTCAGGGAAAGGCATTATCCTCCCCTGAGAGTAAGTGCATTGTCCTAGTCACATGTGCCAGAGCTCCAGGAAGTAAAAGGAGATATATTAATCTACCCTCAATAAAAATGGCCACTATGAGAAGAATGGGGAGGAAAAGAAAAATAAGGTATGCAAATAGAAAAAAAGCCTGTAATTATCTAGAAGTATCTTATTGTAGATTGTCATTACTAAACATTCCTTTAGGTGCCTTTGTTGTTGTTTTAACCAATTCTGGGTTAAATCGTATATACTAATATATACAGCGGCCCGCAGAAGTGGTTAAAACAAGAACACAGCTACTACAGCAGCCGTGTTCTTGGCGTCATTTTAACAGCCAGCGATGGCTGTTAATATACAAGTGATCTGGTGTCTATACAGCCGCCGGCTCGTTTGTACCGTGCAGCGCTGTCCAAAATAAACCTATTTAAAACTGACAAATGGGGAATTTTGATTGTATTTTTATCCCTATTGTATGTTTATAAAAAGTGCTCAGTATGCCAACCCTTCTGCTTACTGCAGAACTTTGCAACAGTGGAAAGCTTGCTATGCAAATGAACCATCTGTGTGACAAAAATGTGTCATGTATTTGCTATGTTTATTAGAGAGAATGACAACCCTAGAGATATACAGTATGTGTACCTATCAAGTTTGAGTAGTAAGCATTATATATACAATATATATATATATTCCTTATCACTATATCCTACAGATCCACCACTTAACAGGCAGTTTAAGGGGACCCCCAGGCACTATATTTTTCTAAAGACGCCCTCTCAGATCTAGAAAGCTCCTGGCCGGCCGTTTTTTTACTACGGCCGGCCCGGAGGCAGTTAAAAACGTTTTTTGTTTTGTTTTTTTTTTCCATTGATTTCTGTCCCCCAGGGCAGTACCCCGACCCCCATACACCTTTTATGCATATAACTTGCATATAAGCCCTCTTAAAGGGGACAATCATTTTCGAAAGTTCGACCCCCATTGACTTGCATTAGGTTTAAATTCGTATTCAAACTTTTGGGCCGCTCGGGTGTTCGAATACGAACCGAACACAGGGGTGTTTGACCCATCACTAATAATAACCTAAAAGAGATTTACATAATCCTAGTACATAGACTACTGTACCTCCCTGTCCACCTGTCCCTCCAGCAAAGATAGGAACTGTCTCGGGAAAACTTGGCAAGGCTATATGAGGTAAGATACCATCTAAGCATACTTTTTTGGGACAGTTCCCATAGTTTAACACAACTAGAAGCAGATGCTGCAGCTTTAAGAGCCTTGCACCATTGCAATCTGTGGCCGAAATGGTTAGGGAAATGCCTGTAATTGGACATGAAGGCCATAGAGAAGCAAATAAATAAACAGTAAAATTGTTCTGTGCGATCTGGGAGTTTTCAATATCACACCAAGAGCTTATGTAGAGGGTCTAATCCAATATTTGAGTTGGTCTAGAAGATTTGCCAAATAGTAGTCTCAAAGATCCACTAAACTCATACCTTCCACAGACCTTCTCATAGCATCAGGAGCGTGTCTACCCTTGGTAAATCCCGTTTGATCGGGTTGTATCAAATAAGGTTTTTTAAGATAATTGATACAGGCTGCAATAAGTTTAGGATATCATTTTATATCTGTATTTAATAAGGAAATTGGATGAAAATTTTGAGGGGAGACCAGGTCCTTTACTAGTTTAGGGATTGTTACTGTAAGGCACGGGCCGAGGAGGTTGAGGTAGGATCGCAGCTGCGGAAATTGGCTTGAACCTGAGCGTGAGGATTTGGCTCAGATCGAGGGTTCTCGTTATCACTCTGTATGTGAGGGAGTGATGTTGTAACCCTCTAGCACATCATACGCCAATCCGTATCGAATGGGGGGTTGGAGTTCCCCTATAGGTACGCTCAGGAGTACCCCTGGGAGGCTATATCCTGATCCAGCGGCCTCTAGTTAGTATCAATCGTGAGAGTTATTGCAGTCACCTTAACCCCACACTCTCCACAGAGACCACAGGTATTTGGCTTACAAGAGGAGCGGAGCGATAATGGTAGCATACAGTTTTGGGAATGAAGTAGCAGATTACTGATCTGTATTTACATTAATATCACTACTGAGCATTTGCTGACAGTTCCTATGGAGTAGCCACTAGGGCAGGGTACTTGCGATTTGAAGGATGGTTCTACAGTCCATTAACCTCTCCAGGGACGCTAGCAGTATTGTCCTGTCAGTTCCAGAGCGAGATCTGTCCCACTTGCAACCAGGGGAGACCAGGAGGAATCGCTGTGAATCCCCCACGGTACTGGAGGAAGTTTGGCAGAGGAGAGCGGCAGGCTGGAGAAGAGGTGTGCGGGTTCCTGTGTCCACTATTCGGCAAGTTGCACTGGCTCGACGGTCGCAACACTAGAACGCCGAGCCATTGCAACTGGCGTCATTATGAGGAGGAGGATCGAGAGGGGGAGGAGCCGAGCGTGCCGTGCGCCGCCTCGGCGTCCTCGTGACGTCCGCTGGGTGAAGAGGCCGGCCCGTGGCCCGAATCGCCGGACCCGGGATACACTGTGACAGTTACAATAAGGGATTTATGCATTTTAGGTGGGAAAGAAGAGATATTCATTGCGGTCTGATAGATGACAAGTGAGCGATCAAAATAGATTTGAAAGTTTTATAATACTCCACGGAAAATCCATCTGGATTGGGTGATTTGTAATTAGGTATGTGAATGACATCTGCAATTTCTGAGGTTGTAACTGGAGAGTTCAAGTGAGATATTTGAGATTTAGATAACCGAGGTAGTGTAATGGAAGACAGGAAATCATTCATATTGCCAATAGGGCGCTGTGGGGTATTCACATCTTTGTTAAGTTGTAATATGAAGTAAAATGATCTTCTATTTCTTGAGGGTGGATGGTTTTATTTCGTTTAGCCTTAGGCCCCATTCACACTGAGCGACTTACCTTTAGCAGCGGATCCGCGCAGCCGGGATAGCGCGACTGTTCGGGGCGACGTTCAGCGACGGTATCGTGACCTTCACCGTTGGGCTCCATTAAAAAATAGAAAAATTGTGCAAAATCCGCAGAAAAAAGGGTCCTGCTGGAGCGACGGCGACGAGCGACGGGTGACATGGAGCTAAGACAGCTCCATTGAATAGCATTGGCCAGCAACTTCTCGCGATATCGCGTGGCAAAAATGCGCGATATCGCGGCAGAGATCGTACGATAAATCGCTTAGTAGGAATGGGGCCTTATTGGGCGATTTCAGCTCCAAAATCGCTCAAATATCAGCTCAATGTCGCCTGTAGCTCGTCGCTCAGGCCCCATTCACACTGAGCGATTTATCGCACGATTTTTGCAGCGATATCGCTCATATTTCCACGCGATATCTCTCTATGTAGCTTCTCCAATCCATTTCAATGGAGCTGTTCACATCTCGCCGCTCAATATCGCTTGTAGCTCGTCGCTGTAGCTTGTTGCTCCTACATGACCCTTTTTTCTGCGGATTTTGAGCGATTTTGCTCCTGATTGCATACAGCCCAATAGGAAAAAGTTGTGCGAAGTGTGAATGGGGCCTCAAGCTATTTTTCGGGCGATTTTGTGCAATTTGGCCCAATAGACTTTAATGGTGTAGCTCAATGTCGAGCGACGTTGAGTGACATTGCACGACATTGTCACACTACGTTGCGCTACAGAAGTGTCACTTTTGCAGAGAAATATAAGAAGGAAGGAATGATGTCACATGATTGGTTGGTTACAGCCCAATGTAGCAGCTACGAAGTCCCTGCGAAAAGTCACACTATGTAGCGTGTCAAAATGTGCACTGTAGCTCCATGTAGCTCAATGTAATTCAATGTTGCTCAGCTCAAAATCGCTCTGAAAAAAAGTGATTTATACCATTTTTTTTTTAGAAACATAGAAATAAATTTTGGTGGTATTTATTTTACATTTTAAAAAGAACCTGTTTCCCTTACCTTCTGTTAAACATACTGTATCATATGAAAATGTTAGAAAAGTACAAAAAACAAAACAAAAGGACACCTTGAAGGAGATCTCATTTTGTGCCACAACTTTTAATTATATTTATAGACTGTACTAAGATTGGCACTATGTATGCATCCCAGCCTAGAAGATACAGAAAAAAACTTCACAAGCTCCAAATGCCAACATCAATACAGCCAAACCAAAAACTGTGGTTTGTAATAGTTATGTATGCAAACAGACCTTTTGCATAGTTCATGAAGAAAAGTCAAAAGATTTGTGCTTCTGTGCAATGATTTATCAGTTTACATTCTCAGGATGAAAGCAGAAGCTAATTTTAGTTTTCTCAGATGCTCTGAAATCACACAGCTCCTTTACAAAAGTAAAGCTGCATGGCTGTGTGGTAGTGATAAAGCTTATGTAACGTAAATGTTTTTTTTTGTCTTTCTATTTTTCAGTAAAGAAATTGAGTATTTTCTGGCAGCCATTGAAGGACTGCTTTACTAAAGAATAACTAGAGTCTGGGTGGTGCTGTCCATTCCCTTACATGGTAGACCTACAATTTCTGAGACGGTGCATATTGATGCAGAAGTAGGTGTTTTGCACAATGTGCAACGGAGAATGGCTGTGTCATATATTACAACAGTTGTGAATGGAAGCCCCTTGTTATGGCCTGACATGCATTAGGCCAAGGAAGATTGTGAATCCTACACTCATCACACCATTTGCTCTTTAATTATTGTGAGCATTTGCAGAAGTGCTTGCAAAAATTACATATTAAAGTATTCATGTAGTCAACAAAACCATTTAAGTTCCCTCATGGGTGGTCATTACTTGGCTCTCCATTTTAAGTGATCTAGCTATTTCTATGCCCATTTTACTATTGCTTGCTTGAATGGTTGTAGAAGTCAGTATAGATTGCAAAGTGATGTTAATACACATCTCTATGCCACATATTCAAACAAGGTTACCTTACAACAAGGGTATCAAACTCAATTCACTTGGGGGCCACTGGACACATTATTTTCTCTGATGGGGGCCGCTTGTCAAATTTCCTGATAAAATGTAACTATATACGATACCAGTGCTAATGTCTGCTGTGTTTCTAATGTTGGTTAGTATTTGTAATGGTTTCTTTGTATGCAATGTCAGTATATTTTTTTATATTGGTTTGTTCACCTACAAAGAGCAGGCTTCCCTACCAATCAGGAAGCCGGGCAGCAGGTCATTACACGGCAGCCGGCTTTCTAGGACTAGTATTGTCAAGGAGGCCTGCTCCATGCTACCTCATCACCAGGTGACGAGGAAGCTTGGAGTCATTTTCTGACCAATCAGGAAGTTGGGCAGCGAGTCATTACACACCGACATGTTTCCTGATTGGCCGGGAGGCCGGCTCCATGCTCCCTCATCACCAAGCATGGAGCCAGCTTACCAACCAATCAGGAAGCTGGGGCGAGCCATTACCCACTCCCTGGCTTCCTGATTGGCCGATAAGCCAGCTCCATGCTCCCTGGTGATGAGGGAACATGGAGCCGCCTTCCCAGCCAATCAGGAAGCCAGGCAGCGTCTAATGACTCGCTGCCCGGCTTCCTGATACCGTAAGTTCCGGTATTGGGATAGACGTCAGGAGCATTTGGGCAGGTAAGAGTACTCGCCCAACTAGTCAGTTTTGGCACCTGTACCGATACTAGTATTGGTATCAGTGCATCCCTACCCAATACCATTGGTGCTTTTCGCTCATGTTTTTTTATTTTTGAATCCTCTAGTTCAGCAATTCTCAACCTTTTTTTCAGTCATGGCAATATTTGAAAGCATGCAAAATCTTGAGGCACCCTAGTCTAAAAATGTAAAAAACATAAAGGTAAAAATGGAAAAAAGAAAGATGTGTGGCTTATTCTAGACAGGGGTCTGGCATGGATTTAAAGGGGGAACCCCAGGCAAGAAAACACATCCTTCTTCACATCAGAAGTCCCCTTAAATTCTGACATCCCCTTTAGAAAAAATGTGAAGGCACCCTCAAAAAAGTCAGAAGGCACCCCAGGGTGCCACAGCACCCTATTTAAGACAGGCTGCTTTAGTTCATCTAGTTTAAAACATGTACATGCCAAAACTCAGCAACCCTCCTGCATTTAAAGGACAAAAACACAAGTGACAAGTGTGTATGAAGCCTTAAATATCATGTTTACAGTGCCATTAATGTAACAAAGGGTTAAACTCCCTGTTATATTTATTTGTTTATTAACTTGTTACTATGCATTACCTTTCATATTTCTGTGTGCAGTGCAGTAATTCAAACAACTCATAAGTAGTACACCAATAATAGAAGAAATTCAGTCAGCTTAAGTTAAAGATGGGATACAATGAATAAACTGGATAAATGTAGCTTCAGTTCAAGCCAAGGAGCCCCCAACTTCAGAAATATCAGAAATTCCTGTAAGTACTAACACCGCGGATGTCAACTGGTTAAAGGAGAACTATGGGGTTAGGGCTTTTCCCCATAGTTCTCCTTAGGGTAACGGGAGGGCACAAACTAGCGTCCTCCCGTCACCCTAAGCTCAGTATATCGCTAGCTGCAGCTCGTGGTATACTGAGACGCCGCATCTGAAGCGGATCCCGACAATTATGTCTGGATCCGCCCAGCTGCGTGAGGTGACAGCTGGCTCTGCCTATCTAGAGGCAGAGCCAGCTGTACCCGCCCCCTCCCCCGTCCGTTCCGCCAGTCAGCGCTGGAGGATCGGAGCAGGGAGGGGGGAATCCAGTCCCTCCCCTGTCACGGCAGAGAGCTGTGACAGGATAGAGAAGTGAGCGAACGCCGGTATGTGTTCGCTCACTTCCCGATCTACTGAGCTGACCTGTGACAGTTTCATTGTCACAGGTCGGCTAGAACTATGAGGATGAGTGAAAAGCACTCGCCTCATAGTTCTCCTTTAAGATGGGAATCTAGGCACACGCACCAATTATGTCCCAGCCAAAGCACTAACTGGTCTTCTTCTGGTTCTCCTAAATATGTGAGACTAAGCTGGCCATACACTTTATGAATTTAAGCTGGTTCTTGACGAACTGGACGAAATTCGCTCAGTAGGTGGCCCTTTTGGCACCTACAGTTTAAAGTGGATGGAGGAATCTTTTATAATTTATCAGTCTGCAGGTGGAATGAAAAAAAATGCAGTGTATGGCCAACTTAATTGAGGGGGCCCCTGCTTAAAACTGGTTTCAACCACTTTGACTAAATATATATATATATATAATAACAAAAACTCTAATACCAAGTTTCTTGTAAATCAATAACTATTCAAAACTGTACTTCAATTTGTAATTTCAGAAGGCTCAAGGTGGACTTAAAATTCTGTTTAATACCATAAAGCAAAACCTACTCAAAATACAAGATGAAAACTTGCTTTCATTACAAATTTATAGTTTTACTAGTATTTGCCTATTTTCTGATAAAAGGATTCAAAAGGCTTAAATGTGTCATACATTTTAAATAACGTATCTATGTGGTTGTAACATTTCCTTTACTGAGATTTTTTTAAATTTAATACAGCATGTTTTTATGCATGCAATACACACATAGTTTAACATGAGCTGACGTTCTGCTTTAATTCAACAAAATGTTCTAGAAAAAAATTATAAATACTCGGCTCTATTCACTTTTACTTGCATGTAATCTTTAGACATTCAGAATTTGAAAAAAACATTTCTCATCATTAAATGGGGTCTGTTATTAATAGATATTGCTTAAAGTGAATCTGTAGTCATGTTATGGACATTTAAATATTTGTACATTCTAAACAAGCAGTGAATGAGCTTTAAAACAAGCAATCCCTGACCTTTGTAATTTCCGTTACTGAAAAAATTAATCTTCAGAGTAGAGAAGCAATGACGTTGCTCAAGTGGTTCGTGCAATTTAGCTCCACCTGCTACACCTCACAGGGCTCCTGATCTGTGCTTAGATTAGAGATTAGAAGGCTGGAATGGATATGAGTCAGTGTCTGAGTGGGGGCAGCAGAGTGACCTATTGATGGAAAGGACCTTCGTGATACTGCTTTGAAATCTGGGAATAAAATGTTTGACAGTGCATGCATCTACAGTGGTCAATGGGGGCGTGTTTCAATTTAGAATATGTACATAATTAAATGTCCATAGGCTGACCACAGATTTACTTTAAACTGACCACAAGGATTACAATCTTATTGAACAATCCCCCTAAAATGTATTTTCAACCATGTAGTGCAAGAGCCACCTTGATTAGGTATACAATCAATGGTTTCCTCTCACTTTCCATAGCTATTGGTCTGGCAATGTCTAGGTTAATGTTACAATATAACACAACATTCACTTTTAGTATGAATACATTGAGTGATTTTATCTGTAGTGTTAAGGCATAATGTTCCAATTTATACCGCATTTAAACAGCTTTCAAGTGTTGGAGATTTATACAAAAATCATCAAAACTGCTGATCTAATTCTTTGGCTATTTTCTTGATCCTGGTTTCTGCTTTATTCAAGCCTGCTCCACAATATAACCTGCATTTTCAGGGAAAGGTTTAATTGTAACAGAAGTACTTATGTACTTTCAAAACCTAGCCTGATATTTATTTTAATATAGCTAAATTGCACTTGTGGAATAGTCATACTTTACAAACTGACCACAGGACTATATAGCAGGTACCTGCATATAATGCAGTGTTCTGGAAGTAGTTCTTTATATTTTTCTTAGATTTTTTGGTTTCAGCATAATAATACAATATTTACGTTTAGGAACATTGCCTCTTCAAACTGGATGACCAATCCAGTTTGAAGAGATATTCTAAAGAGGTATTCAAATAGTAGGTTTTATTCAAGCTATGGAGAATTGTTTTCCTTGCTACTGCCAGTTTTCTGCTGATTTTGTAAGAGCTATTATTGTATTGCACAAGTGTGTAGGATTTTATAGTATCTTGTTTATCATGAGATACAGAAAGTCCTATTGCCATTTTGAGAATCCTATTAGATGCATGTTTTATTTATAGGGTTCATTTTATTATTATTATTTTATAATTAGTATTACTATTAATATTCAGGATTTATATAACACAACAGTTTGTACAGCACCCTACAATATAAGGAGGACATTACAGTTGCAATAAAAATCAAGGCAAGATGGTAGGGAGGGCCCTGCCCGTGAGAACTTACAATCTAAAAGGAAATAATTTAGTAATGGAGATTAGGAGTGGCAAATCTATAGGATTGGATCAGTCAATAGTTAAATAGTTTGAGCTACGTTTTAATGTATAGAACCTGGTTTGGAGCTCAGCCTGCTATATCTGATTTTGCTCCTGTTAGAGGGAATGATGCCGAAGACATTCGGGTGGCTCTGGTTATATCTCCATGTGCCCCATGTGCAGGTTCAGAGTAAGAGGGAACCAACACTAAAGATAATGTTTTGACTGCACTGCAACAATGTGACTCCTTTTTTATATCTTTAAAGACTCAGATTGATGCTTTGAGAGAAAACATTACTTTCGTTAGGCACAATTTAAAAAGTCTGTGCATGAATACTGGCTCTGAAGGGTGGAATAAGTGATATGAAAGATGTGGTGCATCCTTTAAAACAAGATATGCATCATGCTAGGTTAAATACTAGTATAATGAATGACATTGAAAACCATTTGTGTAGGGATATTATCAGATCAGTTGGTGTGCCTAAAAGAACAGAGGGGCAATATTGCAGAATGTAGTAGGAATTGGCTCCTATCTTTTATCCTAATCCTTTCTTTTACCTCTCTATTTTTAATTGAGAGGGCAAATGAAGTTTCAACTCACCCCCTCCACCAAGCAATTATCCAAGACTGATTTTAGCTTGGCTACTTCTATTGGTTGAGATAGAGCCATCATTTTGCATAAAGTACATGACTGTAAGAATATTTTAATAAATGGAACAAAGGTTTAAATGTGTCCGGACATCTCCTCAGAGGTTCAAAGATAAATTGTTACATTTCAGGCAATCAAAAATGATTCCAAAAGAAAATGTCATAAGCAATGGTTGAGGATTGTTGCCAACTGGGAGATTCTTTTTTTTTTTTATACTCCAGCTGACGTTATCTCTTGGATTGATAGAAATGGAGGACATTTATGATTGTCTCATCTTTTGAGGGAAAAGGATGATGCTAGGAGATACTGGTTATTATTATTATTTTTTTCTGGGTATTGGGAGTGGAGATACAATGTTTTTTGAAGTGGCCATGTTACATAAGATTATTATTGTCTTCCCCTATGTATTTGAGGTAAAGTTTAAATGTTAGTGAGATCTTTTGGGGTTCCTCTGGTCCTTTAATACAGTCCAAATATTTATTATTAATAAATCTGAGGTTTAGTCTGCTTATATTTTGCCTTCCCTGATTCATCCCCCTCACCAACATGTTAATTCAATTTTCAAATAAAATCTTTATGTTTTCATAACATACTACAACACTGGGTATCTGTGTGTCTCTATGCACTGCAGTGAGATAATGACTGGTGTGAGGGGCTGGCAGGGTGCATATTTTTTAAGTAGATTCCACGCTCTGGATTCAACTTCTCAAATAAATAAATAATATCTGCTGTGCTTTAAGTGTATCCAAGCAAAAATAAATTAATCCACCCAAAAAATATAATCTAACAGTGCAATACGATTAAACATATTACCTAAATAAAAAATAAAATATAGTATGTTAAACAATGGGGAAGGGGGTAGCAAAATTATATTTAGCAAATCATAGTATTGTCAGCTCCCGGGTTTCCATAAACATTATATAGAAAAAGTAATTCCCCTTAGCACTAAGGAAATCCCTATATGGAGCTGATAAATCAATAATATCGTAACATGTAGATTCTTTATAAATGTATTTAATGAAATAGAAAAATGAGAACACATAAATCACAAAACACGAACATTTAAAACTTTAAAAGATCATGAAGACTAGCCTGCAACAGCTACACTGCTCATTTTTCTATTTCATTAAATACATTTATAAAGAATCTACATGTTACGATATTATTGATTTATCAGCTCCATATAGGGATTTCCTTAGGGCTAAGGGGAATTACTTTTTCTATATAAAATATAGTATGTGTTCTTCACATCAGTCTTATACACCACCTAATATTCCATATCAATGTGATAAACTAATGGTACTCTATATCATTTATACCCCCCAAAAAAAGTGCCATTTAATAATATATGCTCAAGAAAAGTTTCAATCCGTGTTATTTATCCACAAAAAATATCCATAAAGCAGTGCCCATCCACTATCTAACAAATGTGAATATATACAGGGTTATTCACAAAAGGATGAAGAGTTTGGAGAAGGCAAGAGAAGTGAACAATCTAGGACAACATAGCTGAACTGGAAAGTGAGTTGAATTGGATAATTTTTCCAAATCAGCTATTTTGGCCTAGATTGTTTACTTCTCCTGCCTTCTCCAAACTCTTCCCCCTTCAGTGAATAACCCTAATAGTGTTTCACTCTCTGTTTTACTCCAGTGTGCTTCTCCCAATAAGTGCTCTCCCGCTGTCCCATTTTTCCCACTCATAAGATTTTTTTGACCTCGGAAATCAGACGGTCAAAAACAGGCAGAAATCCGTGTATAACAACACAAGGGCAACTGTCAGCTTTAGACCCGACTCCATCTCCTGCTGCTTCTCTTCCACTCAGGAATCCATGAATCCTCCACCGCTCCACCAAAGTTATTCATCAGATAATCACTCCCATAAAACAGACAATCGTTCATAGTGTAGTAAATTAAATCCTCAGTTTATTAAAATGAACTAGAAACCACTCACAAAGGTAGTATGATTGCCCACATATAATCATTACAGAGCTCTCCTTCCGGTTGTGTCCTGTGCATGATGATGTCAGCAACGACACTGCCCTAACGCATTTCATAGATAATTAATTTCTCGAAAGGGAGCCCTGGCAGGGTCCATAGCTTCCTGAAAACATCACAGCATGCTGCCTCACTAAATACTGATGTAAGCAGCAGACTGGCAATGCTTAGATGGGTGGATGACAGTCGGGAGGAGTAGTCATTTCTAGACAGCCTGCATCTGCATGCAGACTACTCCAGGTAACACCCACATATGATGGTGATTCTCAATGTTTGAAAGAACTGAAATCCAATGAATTAAAGCTGTGTTCCAGAGACTGTGGAGGGTGGAGAGGTGGAGAGGAAAGTACTTGATAATGGTGCAGAAATGAAGCATGCTTTATCTGACTTGCTGCAGCTTCTAATACAATCTATGAGAAGCTCACAGCATGTAGTAGACTAGACAATGACAGTATAGGAGACAAGGCTGTACAACTGTGCAAGGCTTAAAGAGAAACTGCAGGAATTGTAAAAATTAACCCTTGCAGCGGGGCTACCCCTGCACTGCAAGGGTTAAGTGCTTGTTTTGGTCTAGGGGCTAAAATAAAGAAGATATACTCACTTGATCTTCAGTCCCACCTGGCTGCTACACTGATCCCCGCCGCCTCTTTTCCCCTTAGCTCTGATGGTCGAAGGACCTGTGACATTATCACATATAATGCAAGACATGCATAAAGGTGCCCATACACCTGCCGATTATCGGACGATAATCACGGGAAATCCTGCGATCGTACGATAATCGGCAGGTGCATGGGATGCGTGCGGCCTCTGCTACTGCACGACTTTTGTCTTCCTACCACGCTGGAAAACCTGTTGAACATCGTATGATTTTCGGAAGGTTGCTGGCGTGATCGGAAGACAAATGCTGCACGGGCCGGTGTGCGCACGCGCACACTGCCCGTTCAGCATTGCAGTCATCGGAAGCCCACCCCTCAGCGGAACGGGCTTGCGACAATCGCGACAATCGCAAGTACGATCTGCCTGTCCAAGATGGGCAGATCGTACGTTTTTTTAATTACCTTACAACCATCGCAAGACGAAAGTCTTGCGATGGTTGTAAGGTGTGTGGCCAGCTTTAGAGAACACTGAGGGACATTCCACTTCTGGAGCATAAAGAGAGAGAGTTGAGCACTGATCACCAAAGGACAGAGGATCAGGTGAGTTAAGGTGCCCATACACTGTACGATTATCGTACGAGAATCGTGGGAAATCCAGCGATCGTACGATAATCGCAAAGTGTATGGAATGGAAGGCGTGCGACCGTTTCTACTGTACGGTCGCACGTCTTTGTAACAGACTTACCCGTCCCCGGTCCAGCGCTGTGTGGAGGGGACGCGCACGGCCAGCTCGGCTTTAGGCTCCTCACATTCAGGGACGTCCAGGACGGCAGCCAGCTCCTCCCCTTCAGGGCCATCCAGGACGGCAGCCAGCTCCTCCCCTTCACGCTCGGCGAGGAGGGATTTAAGGGAGCAGATTTGGCTGTTCGGCGTCCGACCGTTGTGAACGGTGCACGCCGAACTTTTATTAACCACTGCATGGACTGTGAAGGAAGGAGTCGTAACTGAGCCCCGCCAATACATTAACTACCTCCGCAGTTGAGTGTCCAGACATAAACACACGGGTCGTTACAGTCTTCCGTCGAACAAGCAGGCTTGAAAACCCGTACGATTCTCAGCGGGTTCGTGGCCTGCTTGTTCAACAACTGCCGAACGGGCCGGTGTGCGCACACTGCACGTTTGCAGTCATCGGAAGCCCGCCCCTCATTGCAGTCATCCGAAGCCCGCCCCTAAGGGGTGCGGGCTTGTGATGATCGCAAGTACGATCTGCCAGGCCAAGATGGGCAGATTGTACAAGCTTTTGATTAGCTTACAACCATCGCAAGACAAAAGTCTTGCGATGGTTGTAAGGTGTATGGGCACCTTTAAACTTCTTTATTCCAGCTCCTAGAGAAAAATGAGCAGTTAACTCTTGCAGTGCAGCAGTAGCCTCACTGCAAGGGTTAATTTTTACAATTCCAGATGTTCCTCCTTAAGGTAAGGCTGGAATTCATCTTTAAAGTGGAAAGCTGCTAAGTTTATTTGTGTTTTCTTTGTTTTGCAATATGGAATCATTTTATACAACTGTATTTTATAATTGTGAATATTAATATTAGGGTGGGACTACTTATAGAATATATTTATGTAATATATTGCACATATTTTAAATTTGAAGAGTAACTCCACTTTTAAAAGATACAAATGAAACAATCTTAAAAAATTTATATAGCATATATAATTGTCACACAAGCCATTTTGTAATTTGATGTTTTTAAAAAATGCCTTACCATTTAAAAAATGCAGTTGTTGTAATGTTCTAAATTTGTCAAAGAATATGGCCACCTAGAGGCATTCTGTACACAGTTGGTGTATGTAATGCTCCCAGAAATGTTACTTCCTGCTTCTGTGATTGGCGGACTGATTTCCCTAAAAGTTTGCACTCAGATACAAGTTACATTTTTTGGTATCCTTTGCGGTAGGTATTTCATGATTGGTAAGATACTCCCTAAGGGTTAACTACTACTGAAGCGATGAAGGGACTGCACCTTTCCCTATTACAACACAGGAAAGTCAACCAGCTGATTATAATAAACCCAGACACTCCCATTCAGGAATCAGTTTTGGAAGGGACATGCTGCAACAAACTGTTATTTCTTCAGAACAGAAACAGTTAGGAAACTGCAACAAAGTTGGTTAAAATCCTTGCAACGTCCATTGATCACCCAGAGAGGATCAATTTCTTTTCCCCCCAACAAAAGTGGAATTACTCTTTAAATAATTCAATGCATATGGTCTCTTGGAATTTACGAGGAATAGGGCATGCCATCAAATAAGGTTCTATCTTTCATTTGGTAGAACAATATTAGCCTGCTATAATGTGTTTACAGGAGATGCATACAATGCCAGATACAGTGAAATATTTTAGAAGAAATTATACACAAGGTATACACTTTTGATATTCTTCATATTCACAAGGTGTCAGTGTGGGTATATACTCAGGGGCATATCTGCCGCGAGGCAAACAAGGCGTTTGCCTGGAGAGGCAGATTCCCTGAGAGCGGCAATTGCTGTGGTTCTCTCCCCTTGATAAATTTATTCATCAAGGGAAGAGAACCGGAGGCTATAGTAGCGGCGTGGCCGGGGACGAGGACGGCCGGCGGGTTGCTGGGGGGGGCGGCGTTGCTGTTTTGCCTAGGGCAGCAGCATTTGTAAATACAACACTGTATATAGTAATACTATTTGTGCATTTAGATTGTAAGCGCTCATGGGCAGGGCCCTCATTACCATCTTGTCTTGATTTTTATTGTAACTGTAATGTCTTCCTTATATTGCAAAGCGCTGTGCAAACTGTTAGCACTATGTCAATCCTGTATAATAATATAATAATAATAATAGCACAATTTTCTTCTCTACAAAAATAAGTGGATTCTAAGGGCTTCTTCACACAATTTTCCAGTCCTGATCTGGTCCAGATCTGGTGCGCATCTGCAGACGCGGTGCACGTTTTTGACGCGTTTTTATGCATTTTTACTGTGGACCGGACGCTGACAGTTAATTATTTTTTTTTAAGCTGTGGGGCTGTCAGTATGCAGATTCTTCCTCTGAGGTCACTTCCGCCCTCTCGTAACAACTACTTCCCTTTGTGTGTCACAGTGGATAACATGACCAGCTGTATTTGGATAACATGACCAGGAGATAGTGGCTAACATGACCAGCATACAGTTAGTCAACATACAAGATATGTGTAATCACTCACCACATTCATTCTTTTGGACACTATTGCACAATGCAAATTCAGCATATAGCTCTGAGGCTATTTCTCTCCAGTTTTGATTTCTGTTTTAATGCAATGTGGATGACGAGGGTCGTATAGTATTGGCGCTCGCTCCATCAATCCGACAAACCTTGGACCATGTTGTTCATGCCTACTGGTTTTCCCTCTACTGCTCCACCCCAACCAGGAAGTCCAACGATGACGACATCATGAAAAGTGTAGAAAGAATACTTTTTTTTTGCTAAGCTGCAGTGCGATCTGTTTTTAACTTGTTTTCTGCACATTTTCGTTGCATTTTTGACGCGTTTCTTGCGTTTCCTCACCGGACAAAATGTGACATGCAGTAATTTTTCTGTCGTGACCTGAATGGACTGCGCCCGTGAGAACTGTAGCCCATAAAACACATAGGGATACATTGGGATGCATTTTTAGTGCAGGAGCGCACAGATCTGGTCAGGACAGAATCCGGATGTCGTGTGAACAAGCCCTAAAAGCCATCTTTGTGTTTTTCTATGGTTCCTATGTCAGAAATGCATAGCTATCCTCCTTCTGGGACACAGTCCTCTGGTTGGATAAATAGATATATGGCAGACAATGCACATTAGAGAGAAGAAATAAAGTCACATTTAACTTGTATAGAATAGATTTAGAATGTGTATCAATGAATTCATAAAATTGATGTGGGTATATCTGACCATTATCCATTGTTAATACAATTTAACAATAATTTTAAAGGAGAACTATGAGGTGAGTGCTTTTCACTCACCTCATAGTTCTAGCCGACCAGTGACAATGAGACTGTCACAGGTCGGCTCAGTAGATCGGGAAGTGAGCGAACACATACCGACGTTCGCTCACTTCTCGATCCTGTCACGGCTCTCTGCCGTGACAGGGGAGGGACTGGATTCCCCCTCCCTGCTCCGATCCTCCAGCGCTGACTGGCGGACGAGACGGGGCGGGTACAGCTGGCTCCGCCTCTAGATAGGCAGAACCAGCTGTCACTCGCGCAGCTGGGTGGATCCAGACATAATTGTTGGAATCCGCTTCAGCTGCGGCGTCTCAGTATACCGCGAGCTGTAGTTCGCGGTATACTGAGCTTAGGGTGATGAGAGGACGCTAGTTTGTGTCCTCTTGTTACCCTAAGGAGAACTATGGGGAATAGCCCTAGTTCTCCTTTAAAGATACTTCTATTTTTGGAAATTGAACACTTTTTCATTAAGACTGTTTCCTAATTCCGCTTCCATGCGGAATAATTCTAGATTTTCCTTTAATAGGTAACACTTTAAAGGTATATTATCGAGGGCTTTTAGTGAAAGTAATTTTGAATATCAAAGCTAAAACACAAATATGGAGAAGAACTTGATGGTACAAGTAGACAGTATGGAAGAGGAATATGTTAGTAACCCATTTACTATTTTTTTTTTAATTGGGTAGTGTCCCAAAGAGAGAAAGATTGCCTTAAACGTAGGCAGTCCTTCTCTGGACAACACTATTTTGAAAAAAGAAAAAAAGTTGGTAACCTATTGGCAACTATAGCTTGGGCCCAACAGCCCTCTGCATATATAGGGGGTCATAGATAATGAAAGGGGTGTAGTTTCCTATACCTCTTAAGATTTTAGATAAGTTCCAAAAATATTTTGAATTATTATGTGTACTTTTTAGAAATATCTCTAGGCTGCTTATAGAAACTTCACAACATATAATGAGAGGTATAGCCACTCCCAAAACGTTAGATTTATTATTTAGCTGCTCAAGTGCAATATCTTTCTGGTTGAAGGGAACTCGCCTCCTTTATCGATTGTTAGGCTCTTGTAGAAGACCATATGGAGGGGGGTATGGAGTTATATCCTTTATTTATAATATTTTAGTTGATTTATTGAGCTATCCCCCTGAAATGTGGACAGCTATGTTCTCAGGATATTGGGAATATAGAGAATGATGTGTGGTTAGAAGTATAAAGCTCCCCAAAAAAGGGTATAAAATTAATTTCAGTACAGCGCTGCATGACGGAATAAATGTCAGTCAAAGCACCGCAGCGCTGAATACTGAAAAATGGATGGGAAGGGGGTTTAACACCGCGGATGTCAACTGTTCCCTCAAATATTTATAGTATATAGGATATAAGGAACCCCTCATTTAGAATAGGTTTTTGGTATAGTGCTAATTGTGCTTGGTGTGATCAAACTCCAGGAAATCTTATTTATCTATTCTGGAGATGTCCCAAATATGTGTGGTATTGGAGTGATGTTGGCAGTTAATCTGAATTTGAATCTAGAACTGGTGACTTTTCAACATAGATGGACTTTAAATACATTTCAAAACATTTGATCATACTGGCTTCAGACACTAGGCCTGGTACCGCATCATTTGTTTTGCTTAGGGCCTGGCTAAAACGTATACGATATGTAGGTATAGAATATATATTATTTTGTTTGTTTTATGTGCAGTGGTAATACAGTCCTTTCTAGGCAAAGATGCATATTTTGCAACCAGGTATCTCTCAAAAGTATAGTCACTGTATGACAATACAGCAGTATCACTGATAATATAAAATGTCCTTAATCAGCTAGTGCAAACATAAAAAGTAAATGAAACATTTCAGAAAAATCAATTTATAGCTTGCATTTCCCATTTAATAATTTTAGCTTGTGTCAGCAAGCAGAAGTCTGACATTTTACATGTGATATAGGAGTAATAATCACAGCCACTTCTAAGGTTAAGCCAAACTAAGGCAATCCCTGTTCCGTACTGAATAAAGTACCTGCAGGATTGACGGTAATATTCAATAAAAGTTCTTTATTGCAGTGCATCTTAAGAAAGTATACATTAAGGAGCAGTACAAGCAAATGCCAAAAACGACTACAGCTACCCGTTATTAAGCTGAATTAAACTATTGAGACAACAATGGAACATAATGATGAGCTAAGACAACAGCTTACAGAAGCAGCAAAAGCAAAGTATCAAATATGTATTAAAACTAAAGTAGGCATGTTTCTCAATATTATTTGTTTTGCAATTTGTTCAGCATTACATATTATGGTTAAGGCAACAGGGACACTTTAGAGAAATTAAATTGTTTTTAAGGAGGATGCATATTGGTTTGGCACATATTAGGGATGCTCCGATATAAGCATCGGTATCGGCGGCGATACCGTGTATTTGCATGAGTACTCGTGCAAATACTCCGATACAAAAAACGAGTTCCTGTGCCTAGTCCGCCATCTTCAATCGGCCAATCAGCGGGAAAAGTGGCCAGAATGGGGCAGATGACTAGGCTGTGACACGGAGTGGCTGAAGCAGACGGAGAAGACGACACAGCAGGTTAGTACTGCAGCACCTCATGGGGCTGGGCACACAAATGCTGTTTACCGGCATATATCATTTAAAAAAAAGGACATTAAATAAAGAAAATAACTATGTAGATATTGCTAACTAAGGCTTGAATCCCCCTAGTGGGGAAAAGGTATGCAGAATTGGATATAGCTGTGCCACACTATACAGTGTTCTGGTCTGTAGTCTCTACATGTGCTCATCTATTTCCCCCACTATGGGGATACAAGCCTTAGTTAGCAATGGCATGATAAATATTAATTTCATGTTAATTTCATGTTCTTAATATTATTAAGAAACTGACCTAAATCATGATTTTGTATTGCTTTAGAAAAAATGTGACCTGTCCCTTTAAGAAAAAGTATCAGTAATCGGTATCGGCGAGTGCATGAAAAAAAGTATCGGTACTCATACTCGGTCTTAAAAAAGTAGTATCAGAGCATCCCTAGCAGATATTTTCTAGTGATTCTGGCGGCTCAGCTGCTCCCAGATAGCTTCTACGATCCGGTAATCGGGCCCCGCCCGACAACCCCGCCATGTTTCCCGGGCTCCACTGCCCCTCCAACGGGCCCAGGACCAGCATCTCGGGCGTTGGTGGGAAGCTGGGGAGGAGAGCGGTGAACTTCTTTTCACCGATCTCCTCTCCGTTCTATGGAACTGGGAACGACGTGTATTGCATCACTTCCGATCCCTGACCTGTCCTTTCTGGGCTCCTGAAGCCCAGTATAAAGCTATTAAAGTGTGATCTGCATTTCAATGTCTTAGTTAAAGTAGAAAGGTGATACTAGGGGTCTTTTGGACCCCATTATCACCTTAAAGACTATCTGTCACCACCAATATGCTATCACATGGGGGGCTTGAACCCCTATGTGATAGCAATTTACGTAAAGTTAAAAAAAGTGTTAAAAATAATATTAGATAAATTAAATATAAAAATTATTAAAACAATTTTGTAAAGTCCCCCGCACCTGTGAACACACGCCTCATCACGTAAACAAACGCCTCATCACGTAAACAAACATCAGGTGCGCCTATGTACGAAAACAACGATTGCACTACACATGTTGGGTATCACCGCACACGCCAGAGTGAGAGCAAAAATTCTAGTGTCAATATTTGCATGTATCTCTAAACGGCAGGTGCTTTTAAAGCGTTGTCTTTGGACTTTTTGGGGTACTGAATTCTGTTGCAGTTATACGGACGCACACAATTAGTAACCTGGGCATGTTGGGTATCTATTTACTCGTTGTAACATCATTTTTTCAATTGAAATTTTTATATTTAAATTATTTTTTAAAATTAAAAGTTTGATAATAAGTTGCCCTAATGTTGTGCAACATAAAAATTTGCAACTGCTGCCATTTTATTCTATAGGGTCTTAGTTTCAGAAAATATATAATGTTTGGGGGTTTTAAGTAATTTTTAGGCCTAAAATGTGGATTATAACATGTAAACAAAAAATTTAAAAAAGGCCTTTGTCCTTAAAGGAGAACTATGGGGTTAAGTCTTTCCCCATAGTTCTCCTTAGGGTAACGGGAGCACACAAACTAGCGTCCTCATGTCACCCTAGGCTCAGTATACCATGAGCTGTAGCTCGCAGAATACTGAGACGCCGCAGCTGAAGTGGATCCCGACAATTGTGCCGGGATCCACCCAGCTGCGTGACTGACAGCTGGCTCTGCCTATCTAGAGGCAGAGCCAGCTGTACCCGCCCCCTCCCCCGTCCGATCCACCAGTCAGCGCTGGTGGATTTGATCGGGGAGGGGGGAATCCAGTCCCTCCCCTGTCACGGCAGAGAGCTGTGACAGGATCAAGAGGTGAGCGAACTCACATCTCGAAAAAGCACTCACCTTATAGTTCTCCTTTAAGAGGTTTAAGTAAAAAATACTGTGCTCTCTTTTTAGCTAATCCATACTTCTGTTGCTCTCCTTTTCATGTATTACATGTTTATTTGAAAAACAATGATTGTTTAAATTTAGTCTAAAAAAAATAAAACATCAATGCAAAAAGTATAACCTTTAAAAACCAAAACAGACACAAACATATTTAAGTTTTACTTTAAAGCACTAAGTATCTCATGTACAATTCCAGGTGAAACGATTATTTCCTAAGTGTGGTAACTTATATCAACCCGTGAGAAAATGATCCATAAGGAATAGATATCTTGCTGCACTCCTTACCGGACAACTACCAGAATGTTTCATTCGTTTTTGAAGTCTTTATTATATTTGATGTCATATATTTTGTTTTCTTCTTAGACATGTAATATTCATGCATGTTTCTTTTCATTTGTTATACTGGCCCTCGCTGTTGCTAGGGAACAAAAGGGGAAGCTTTGCTGTCCCCTCCGCTAGAGCAGGATTCCATGGTCCTCTGTCCCGAACCGTGCATGTGCTGAGAGACAGAGGCTGGTGTTCTATCGAAAGTTCCAACTCCTCGAGGTCTCCAACCATCTGACTTCCGGTTTCATTAGAAGTAAGAGGTTTGGGCGAGAAGGCTGTATTGCACGTGGGCCACCCACGGCATTTCCCTATACAAATAGTACACAGCAATAAACTATTAAAATGAACCAGGTTTACACTAATCCAGCACGTTATTAATCTCAGGTTCCCCACTCAATATGGCCGCAAGCGTCGGCCATATTGAGTAGGGCAACTGAGATTAATAAGTGTAAACCTAGTTCATTTTAATACTTCATTGCTGGGTATAGGGAAATGCTGCGGGTGGCCCACATGCAGTACAACCTTCTCGCCCAAACCTCTTACTTCTAACGACTTCTCACAAAACCGGAAGTCAGATGGTTGGAGAACTTGAGGAGTTGGAACTTTCGATAGAACACCAGGACTGCAGTGCACACCTCCATCGATGCGGTTCAACAAGAAAAGCCCTGCGTTCCACACGGCACCTGCACTGGTGGACAGGGGCAGAGCCAGCTTGTGGCTGAGCATCTTGTAGCCTGTACAGCAGACTGATGTTTTCTGCACCTAATGGCCGTGACAGCAGATCACGCCCTTTGTCTACATGTCTTCAGCCAGTAAGTCTTTTTTTTAAATCCTCCTTTGCTGGTTTTTACTGAGTGATTACTGATTGGATGTCTGTAAAGGGGAGGATGTTTTCACAAGATTAATATGTCTATATATTTCTTGTTCATTTATTTGGTGTCATTCAGAGTTTGATGAAGGGGACCCTGTGTGACCCCGAAAGCGCTAGTTTTTGAACGGCAATGCTCCTTCAATAAATGGACTTTTGCTTATTTCACTGAATACTGGTGTGCTGGTGACAGTTCTACAAATTATTTAAATGATCTGGTGACAGTAGTTAGAAATAGGTGGTTGCCATGGTTTACTGAACTTTGTTTATAGTCACTGTGCTTTCATAGGGTGCCCTTTACAGTCATTTGAATATTTATTGATACTAGAGATGCACCGATACCAGTACTCATACTCGTGAAAATGCGCTAATACTAAAGGCCTATACCGGCCGTTTCAATTTTTAAACAGGAGCAGCTGCCATAAGGTCCCTTGCTGAGTACCTTAGCAGCCTGCTGGGGGCCCCATGGCGGCAGTCTTTTACAACACAGGTGTGGCCATACATTACCACCTCCTCCTTCCCGCCGCTCGAAGGGCCCTGGTGAGACCCGGCAGAGCCATGGTGAGACCTGAACGCAGTCTAGGGAGACACAACACACAGATGTGGGCAGACTCCACACACAGTCCTGATTAGACCCGCATGCAGCCCTGGGAAAACCCAAACACAGCCCTGGTAAGACCCACATGCAGCCCTGGTGAGATGCTGCACACAGCCATGATGAGACCCCTTATGCAACCCTGGTGAGATTCGAACGCAGCCCTGGTGAAACTCACATGCAGCCCAGGTGAGACCCACATGCAGCCCAGGTGAGGCCCACATGCATCCCTGGTGAGACCCACATGCAGTCCTGGTGGGACCCACATGCATCATTGCTGTATAATGTATTTTTGGGATTTGTAGTCCCTCTTGGAGTCAGTGGCAGAACTTCCAGGATCACAGGAGTTGCAGCTGCGACTGGGCCCTGGTACTCCACCCCCGTCCTAAAATCATTAGTCTGTATTGTTTTAGAAAAACTGTCATGTGACCCTAAAACAGGTATCTGTAATTGGTATCGGTGAGTATTTGAGGAAAATGTATCGGTACTCGGTCTTGAGAAAATGGTATCGGTGCATGCCTAATTGATACCCCTTTTTTTCAGCCAGGGAACGCTATTTATTATAATTAAATTTTTTACCAAGGGGGCAGCATCAAGTCTCAACATTTACAAATTATGATATTTTTTTTCCTTATTTTGTTTCCATCTTCTATACAACTCCAGACATAACTGTAGGGAAAAGGGGGTGCAGAGGATATTGAGAATATTCAGATGGTTCTTTATAGTTTAGGATATATAATACCCTCTCTTCTTTCTCTTATCTGGTGCCCTGTACAACTGCCAAGTAATGCTGCATATAAAGCAGAACATTCTTTCAGTAGTTTTTGCTAGACCATTCAAAACACAAGAGGCGGAGCTATGCCTAGTAAAAAAACATGATGTCTAACTATGATTGCGCTTCCAGCACATATTTTTATTTTCTGTGGTAGGATTTTCATGTTAATAATATATTGGAGTTTTAGAAATATTGGATTTTTGTCTCCATATTAGAAAGAGCACCTGCTAGAAGATGAATGATAGGCTTCCTGCCTTTCACCCTACAGTGTCACTAATCATCATACAGTGTTGATTCTAGAAATTAAAAACACATTATCTATTAATGCTAAAGAATATGCAACAGTGCTACAAAATCAATACAGTGTAAACAAATAATTGCACATTGGATCTGCCATACAGATTTAGGCAACACCAATCAATACTGCTAGCCTCAGGTCTGCCAGTAGGAAAGGTAATTAAAATAAATTGCCACTGTGTTTTTTCTATAGGGGTTCTGATTTCCTTTTGTGGCCCAAAGAACTGCTGGAGGGTTAATTAATTTTTAACTAACCTGGCCCATCTGTTTATGTCTATGCAATCACAGTAGGGAAACCAGATTGTACACTTCACTGGGGTATGAGATAATAGGCTTGAACAGGACTTCAAATTGCACAACACTGTTTATTTTGCCTATCTGGTATTTTTAAAATTATTTTCGTTATATTTAATATGAAAAATAGAGATTAACTAATCATGGAATTCAAGAATCTAAAGTACAAGGATGAATTGGGATCTGCAACAATATGAATAAGCAGTAACCCATCATCAAAAGGATATGACAAATCAGGAAGCTGAAGCCACTGCACTCCTGGCATCCTGCATTCTTTGAGGACACCAGTTGAGAGAACTCTGTTCATGTCCCCTCGGAGTTCTTGGTGTTTGTGTCCATATTACACTGATCCTACTGCTCTTGCGGCATTTGTGATAAAAAAATACTTTAAAATCCAACGGGGAGTACAGTACCCCCTTGTATTGGCAATAGCAAGTTTTCAGACCAGGAAAAATAAACACATATTTTACTAATGCCGTCCTAAGAGATTTTCAGGTGGTTTAACTCTCCATATTCTACCTTAAGGGAATTAATCAGTTGAGAGTGGACTGACATTTGACATGTGTTGATGAATAAACGGGAAAATAAATTATGACTGGGTAAAAGCTAAAATGAAAACAATGGTAAAGGAAACACCAATTAACTGATCCTAT
The DNA here is from genome assembly GCF_000935625.1 of Nanorana parkeri. Classification (NCBI taxonomy): domain Eukaryota; kingdom Metazoa; phylum Chordata; class Amphibia; order Anura; family Dicroglossidae; genus Nanorana; species Nanorana parkeri. The sequence continues at coordinate 175,885 of NW_017307045.1, read as the reverse complement.
GATTCTTTTTTTTTTTTTTACAAATCTATATCAATATATTTATTCATCACTATGTTAGCCACTGTAGTATGGAAAAACTCATGTTTATGTAAATATATCAGTATTAATGAGTGAATAGTGTTGTTGATTCTCACTGCATTTAGTTCATTATATTCATATTTTTCTTACTTGCTCACATATAAATAAAGATTAACTTCACTGCAAAAACTGTAGGCTTGGGACAGTTTAAGGCTTTTGCCATTGAAAAAATAAATTCTAGTCAGGGCTGCAAATAGGCACCAGGGTAATATAAAAAATATATACAGTAAGTCAACACGCCAAACATTTCAGTTTAAGATAAGTATTTTGCAAGGAAAATCTCAAGGGTGAACGTAGAAAAATTACTTTTCTGTGTGAAAACCCCTTTTCAAGTTAAAAGAGAACTAAAGACAAACCTTTTTTTGGTTTTATTCCTCTTTTGAGTCAAAGGGGTATATTTACTAATGGACTCCTGTGACCCAAAGTCAGCATCTGCCAGCTATTTGCTGACAGTGCAGAGCTCTACTGAAGCTGGGAAAGATCCTGACAAAATTGTTGGAATCCACTCTGCTGCCTGATTGATATCTGGCACTGCCTCTGTAGAGCCAGAGCCAGCTGTGCCCACCCCCTCCGCTGTCTCACTCCAATGAACACAGGAGGAACATAGAACGGAGGGAGGAATCCCTACAAAACACAGAAAATCCCCTGCTCACCTGCCAGCTAGCCTGCAACCAAACAAATTGCCCTGTCAACAGTATGCGTTAAAATCAGAGGTTTTAGTTGCACAAACTTTTGGCCAAAAATATGTAGAAGCCACACCGCCGCGCCTAGGCACTTCTGCAAGGTGTGGTCCTAACTCTATGTATGTGAGTCTCCAAGTGTGAGCATATTAATGCAGTCGATAAATTGCATGCAGGTGTACCAGGAGGTAGCCAACTCCTCCTAATAAGGTGCAGGGACGCACTGGGGGCCCAGCAACCAAAAATGCACGCTGGGACCCCAGTACGTCCTCTCAACCAAAAATTGTAAAACTAGAAAAAACATGGTACATGCATGAATCTATAACTAGCCTTTACGGCAGGGTGCACATTGGGAAGGCTTACAACAATACAAAACACAGAAAATCCAAAGCTCACCTGCCAGCTAGCCTGCAACCAAACAAATTGCTCTGTCAACAGTATGCGTTAAAATCAGAGGTTTTAGTTGCACAAACTTTTGGCCAAAAATATGTAGAAGCCACACCGCTGCGCCAAGGCACCTCTGCAAGGTGTGGTCCTAACTCTATAAATGTGAGTCTCCAAGTGTGAGCATATTAATGCAGTCGATAAATTGCATGCAGGTGTACCAGGAGGTAGACAACTCCTCCTAATAAGGTGCAGGGATGCACTGGAGGCCCTGCAACCAGGGAGGAATCCCTGCAGAGGGTGGTGACTGTAATGAGCTGAGTGAACAGTAGTTCCTGATTGCTTAGCTCTCAATCTATAGAGCTGCCATGTGAGACCTGCAGTTTCACACCCCGGCTCTAAGTATTGGGAAGAGTACATTTTACTCTCCCAATACTTCTCCTTTAAATAAGTGTCTGTGTTTCCTTACTGTGCGCGTTCAGCCAAATTATACCGGGAGAGCAGAGAACTGTGCTTTTAAGCGCAGCGGATTTAAATACGATATTAATTTCTACAACAGGGTTAAATAGACAAATGAACCCCTTAGGATGAAAAACAAATCTGCAGCTCAGCTGCAGATTTTCATTGTAAGGGGTTAATGTGTATAATAATTATAGGATAAAATATATTTGTATATATAATTTTTATTTTGTTAAATTGTTTTTATTTCTTTACACTCTTTTGTAATACTTTAAGCTTCCCCCCCCCACACACCTTTTTGTCATTATATTAAGCAGCAACTATGACTGCTTGATAATTTAATTATTATTTTTTATTTTTGGTTAGTATTAGGATGCTTAAAACTTAGGAACAGACAATAATAACCTCAGTGACACTGATCCTGCAGCATGTTAGATTCAGATGTCACTAAAGCTTTCTGATGTTCTTCCAGGCATCCAGGAGGAAATCACTGCAGGAGGAGGCAGACCGACAATAGCGGTTTCCAGTGTGTGAATACTAGAGAAGCTGGAAGCCACTACTAGAGAACGGTGCCCGGTCTTCTCACCAGCGGTGCGGCTGCAGGCATAGACAGGCAGCGGGGAGGAGATCAAAGCAGGAGGAGGCAGGAAAACATCAACACTTTTCACACTAAAGGGGAATGGATGGCAGTACTCCACAACAGCGGTGCCACAGTGCTTGTTCTATTTGCTGCTTAGGTGAAAGGTACAGCTGCTGTGGGTCCCTGTAATTTATGGGGCCCAGGGCATTGCCCCTTTTGCCCTGGGGTAAAGACGGCCCTTGCTGCACACCCCTTGCAGCTTCACCTTAGGCAAGTGCCTTGCTTGCCTCACCCTTCCTATGGCCCTGCAGACAGCCACACTGGAGATCTAGGCAAATGTGCTCACACAAAGGCAGTGGTTTGGGACACCAGCAATATGACATGCTCTTCCAAAGCATTCGGAAGCATTCGGAAGCATGAGTGCTGTTGACTGCAATACTGGTCTGGTGGAGTGTTGGACCATCGAAGATCCAGGCCACTATGCTCTTTGTGAGAGCAGAGATGTGAATCTTCAGTGAACTGCCCACACAGGCAGCTTGATATATAAGAAATGCACACAACAAATAATAATAAAAGACAAAAAAGTGGCTTATTTTTACTTGTTACACAGCTTTACTGCAAACCACTGATAAAAACTGTGACTTCAACTGGACTTTAGGTGCAATAGCCTGTAGCAATCAATTAGGATTCATTTTGTACATGTATATCTAAATAAATACTAACTGGAACTGCACTTAGGGTTCAACTGAAGTCTCACACCTTTTAATCTCTTTATAGTCCTGTATGACTTGTAACAAATGTTTGCTTGGAAATGCTTTAAAATTCTATTTCCATGGAAAATGCTACTTCTCGCTCATCTTTCCTACACTTTGTGCTGGCAGACCCCTAAGCACACATACTTTATTGCAGAGGAGAGGAGGGGGCATGTTTATGCAGGTTTCAGTGAATTAGTCCATGCACTGGGTCTTTTCAAGTGTCTATTAGACTGCACAGTCATATTCAGAAACTTTGCACAACTGATGTAACAGCAATTCAGAGGTAAAAGTAAGAAATTAGTTAGTACAATGTTTATCAGACAACATGACTATGGATTGCACTTGTAGTCCATTACCTCTGCCTCCCATCCATTACTACATGTCTGTACCTGGGTACGGGCATGGGCGGAAGTAGGGATGCACTGATACCATATTTTTCTAGGCCGAGTACAAGTACCGATACTTTTCCTCAAGTATTCGCTGATACCAATTACTGAAACATTTTTGTTTAGTGTCATGTGACAGTTTTTCTAAAACAATACAGACTAATGATTTTAGGACAGTGGTGGAGCACCAGGGTCTGGTCACAGCTGCAACCACTGAGATCCTGGTAGTTCTGCCACTGAAGAATAATACAATCAGCTATAGAGGACTACAAATCCCAGAAAAACATTATACAGCAATGCAGAATGGCATCCGCTATAGAGGATTACTAATTCCAGCAATACATTGCACAACAATGCAGAATACCATCAGCTATAAAGGACTGCAAATCCCAGCAATATATTGTACATCAATCCAGAATGGTATCAGCTACACAGGACTACAAATTCCAGCAATACATTACACAACAATGCAGAATACCATCAGCTAGAAAAAGGACTACAAATCACAACAATACATTATACAACAATGCAGAATCGTAAAATATTTTTTTACATACTCTGTGCTACTGCTCTGCTCCAGGGTGCCGGCCTGATGTCTCAGGCAGAGGGTCTCAGAAGGGGCAGATGCGGAGGGTCTCAGCAGGGGCAGATGTGGAGGATCACAGCAGGGGCAGATGTGCAGGGTCGCAGCAGGGGCAGAGGTGGAGGATGGCAGCAGGGTTAAATGTAGCGAATCGCAGCAGGGGCACATGTGGAGGATTGCAGCAGGGCAGTTGTGGCAGATGGCAGCAGGCAGGGGCAGATGTGGCAGATTAGCCACACTCTCTCTCACTCTCTCACTTTCCCTCTTCCCCCGTACCTGCAGCTCTGAGCAGGAGACAGTTCAGACACAAGTGATAACTGATCCTCTGACAATACAAACAGCGGCCGGGAGGAATTACTGTGAGACACTCTAGAGTTGGGACATGACAGGGCTCAAAGCTAGCAACACACAGGAGCGGCCCTGATATTACAGCAGACGAAGCATAACGCTGCTCTAGCTCTCTGAGGCCTTTTGTCTGCTGGCTGGGTGATACAATTTTTCCACCCATGTGTATATCACTCAGCTGTAGATCCTCAAATCATTTCTGAATTGATTCTGACACTGTCCATCCTTCTAGAGGGTGGCTTCTTTTGTTCCCCATAGTCCCTGTGTGTGTTATAAAGTAGCTACCGCTCCAAGTTTGCTCAGATAATGGACTACATTCTCACATTTAGTTTAATAATTTGTATTGAGATTGTAGTCTATCACTGTAGTGGGCTTGGTGCGGGGACTACTTTACAACACACACAGGGACCATGGGGAACAAAAGTATCCACCCTCTAGAAGGAAGGACTGGAGCACCAATCAGAGTTGATTTGAGGATCTAAAGATAAGTGATGCACAAATAAGTTACATTTGTATTAACACTTTATTTTTTTTTAGGATTTAACTCCTGAGTTACTTAACTCTTGATTGGGTTTACATATTTAAGTAATTTAGCTAATCACAAAAGGTCAAAAGCTGATAACATTTTTAACAATACCATACATACAGTATATGATATCCCTTTTCTAGCTTTCTTTTTCAGAATGTTGGTATTAGACTTGTGCGCCGTCAAAAAATGTGTTCCGTTTCGTAATATCCATTATTTCGTATTTTGTAATTCGTATCCGAAACTCAATTCGGACGAAATACGGATTTTCGTCAGTTTCGGCACATTTTCGTAACTTTATGAACATTCGTTATGATGAAGTTAAAAAGCAAAAATACCTTTGTTAATATTGGAGTCGATGTGGTAGTTGTTTTTTTATCCGAAATACGAATTCCGTTAACGGATTCCGTATCCGAATTTCGTATTTCGGACTTTAAAAAAAACTACCATCAACTCCAATATAAATGTACTTTGCTTTTTACCTTCAATATAACGAATGTTCGTAACGGAACGAAAATACGTCAACGGAATTTCAACTGTATACTCAGTGTGACAGGTACAACGCCAAAGCACCCTGCACATGTAAACAGACATGAGATTGAGACCCAAGCTAAGTTGCTTGCAAGAAACCATCGCAACTGAAACACTGTACTTTAGACAGTTGTTACAAAAGCTCCAGTCTATGAGGGTTTGACCCCAAGATGGAACGGTCTCTCTTAATAGTTAATCCATTTTGACATGGATGCACAAATCTGAGTCACCTCCAATAAGGGCTCTACAGTTACACCAGATTACTCTGGCGATAAAATGGAATTCAACTGAATGGCCGCGATCGAGTATGGCTGCCTGATCTGAGTGCTGCATCACAGGACCTCTCAGATTAGCAACTTAAAGCATATAAAAAAGCAAATCACCCGTCGGATTCACTCCCCTAGGTACCGCACCTGCTCCAGCCATGATAAAAAGCAAAGACAAGGCTAAGGGACCTAAGAAGCTGACAGACTTCTATCCACGGCCTGAACGGGGGATCAATCAAAATGGCTCCTTCACCTCACGGCCCTCAGAAACACAGTGCAGTACAATCCCAGATATGGAGCTTAGCTGCAGTCAGGAAGGCACTCATGGAAGGGATCTCCCTAAGCGACCAGCGAACTCACCCTTAAGCTGGCCACGAACCACGGGAACAGTGAGTAAGAGGCAATCTACAGCCCCAGGCCCCTCAGTTTCAGTTACCTCAGGAGTCATGGTTACCTCAGGAGTCACAGTTACCTCAGGAGGCACAGTCCCATTACAAGATGTCCCTGCCACTGACACCCCTGCATCAGAATCGTGTATAAAACACATGCTGCTGTCCCTGCGCTCAGAATTTCAGCATGATCTCCAATCCTCACTTTCTGGCCTGCAATCTCAAATTTCTGAATTGGGCTCCCGCACAGATAAAAACTGGAATCGCACTTTAATGATTATGCAGCCGCTCATAACGATCTGGTAGACGCATATAATGATCAGGGCCACCTCATTCAGAAACTCCAGGAAAAAATTACCGATCTGGAAGACAGATCCAGACGAAACAACATAAAATTCAGGGGGATCCCTGAATCTGTGGGCCCCACCGAGATTCTGCCATTTTTGCAGCAGTTTCTTCACACTTTACTGCCGAACTGCTCCGGCCCTGAACTCCTGCTTGATCGGGCTCATAGGCTCCGTAAGCCTAACCACCTGCCTGCATCTGTTCCGAGAGATATCATTGCCAGGATCCACTTTTTCCACATCAAAGATAGACTCATGTCTGCCTCCAAGCAATTTCCTGCCCTACCCGAGCTGTATTCCCACATATCGCTATTTGCTGACATCTCGGCTGCTTCGGCCTAGAAATGCAGGGAATTCGCCCCGATCACTAGGGCACTCCGTGATAATCAAATCTCCTACAAATGGGGTTTTCCAACTAAACTGCTGGTCTCTCACCTCAGCAAGACGATCCCGATACTGACACCAGCTGATGGTGCTCGGATCCTGCATTCCTGGAACATTTCTATCACTATGCCTATAGCTGCATCCAAACCACAGCCTGCCAAAAAGATTCCCATGGACTGGACCTCCTGCTGATCCCAGGAAGCTCGTTCAAATCCGGTGGAAGAATCCGCCTTTTGTTAGATTAAGTTTATTCCTGTTGCTCAGGGTCCTGTGGCCGCTACTCTTTGGGTTTGTTGCTTACCCCCGCATAAGAGTGTGCCATGCACACAGTAAGGTTATTCTGTGTTGTTGTTTGTTTTGTTTGTTGCACAGCAATTGTTCTATTAGTACGATTTAAGTACAGTCTTACTAGTTTTCGTTTTACACATATATGCGCAGTCTCACTAGTAGCTATATTTGCTTCTGATGGACATTTTAGTACCATGGAATTCAGGGTCAGGTGTACATCCATCAGTCTGCAGGCTCTACTTTACCGTGGCATACTGTATGGGCATGGTTTGCATATAAATGTCTCTAAAAATTACCTCACTTAATGCCATGGGTCTAAATAGCCCCAACAAGAGAGCGATGTTGTGGAAGGAGGCGGCCTCCCTGCGTAGTGATATTCTATGTGTACAGGAGACCCACTTTTGTAAAGATAAACCCCCTATCTGTAAAAACAGATACTTCTCGCACAATTTTTTTGCCCATTCGGAAAAAATAAATAAAGGAGTAATGATAGCTATTGGGGCGTCCGTCGCCTTCCAACAACATGACCTCCTGATAGACCTGGAAGGCAGGTATATAGCTTTAGTTGCCACGGTCAACAACCGGATCCTCACCTTAGTCAATGTTTACGCACCAAATGTTCATCAGAATAAATGTATTGCTAAGGTACTAAGTGAAATTGAGGCCATGCGCAAAGGCCACCTTGTTATGTGTGGCGATTTCAACGATGTTCTTGATCCGTCCTTAGACTCCTCCAAACCTCATAGAAAAGTTAATCGCTCCCTTCCCTCACTTCTTCGATCAGCTGATTTACACAATGCCTGGAGGTGCATCCACGGTAGTGAGAAAGATTATACCTTTTTTTCTCATACGCAGGGCTCCTATTCCAGGCTGGACATGTTCTTAGTAGACAAATTCACTCTACACCCACAGCCTATGCAGGTATGGGTGCCCCTGACATTGCCAAATATTATAAAGCTAACCTACTGGACCAGACTAAATACTGGTGGACTCCCCGTCCAGACAAATTATGGTCTCAAATAGAACGGGATTCCTTAACTACGGACCTCAATCTTCTGCTCTGTTCTTCCCTACTAAATAGTTCTCCCACTAAATCTTTCTTAGACACTGTGACTGCGACCTTGAGAGTCTGGCATGCCCTTGAGTCCCCGACTCAATCCGATAACAAATCTATACTCAAATTGTTACCGCTAACAACTCTTGATCTCATCCTTACAGACATACATTTGTCCAACTGGACAAGTTTGGGGGTCTCATATATAGCCAGTCTGTATGACAATGACCGCCTGCTGTCATTTGAGGCTCTATGTCAGCGATACTCTCTTCCAGCTCGCGACTTCTATAAATACCTCAGAATAAGACACTATCTGGCCTCTATATGTGTGCGCAATGGAACGCTTCTTAGGAGATGCATACACTACTTTGTTACTAATTCCCCATCCAAGAAAGGTATTTCCTTTTTTATAATCTACTTAGTGAACCAAAAACTACTGATAAATTGCCATCCATAAGGTGGTGGGAAACGGAACTAAACTTTTCTCTCTCTCCAGAACAACGGTACAAAGCAGTCACTTGGCCTCTGAAAACGTAAACACAGTCATACAGATTCTAAACACGCATGCACATTTTGAATTTCTGTTCGCCAAGGCTAACTGTAGACGCCATACTTTCACCCCGCGTTGGGTCTGCTGGTTGACAGACACCAGATGCTTGACACATATCATATGATGATTACCAGACCCGCATTCCCTCATTGGTAGAGACGCTCTCCACTAGCTCTAATTTTTACTTATTAAATAAAAAAATTTAAGAAAATTAAAACACAAAAACATTGTTCATCCTCTCTGTATCACTGAGACTTTTAGACACCTCTCCCTGTGTAAGACTTTTTGTTTTTCTTTTTAGTTTCTGGGCATTCCAACCGATTGGCGTTGTAATATTTTCATGCACTGCTCATACCAACTCTGTACTTCATCTGCTGTACATGATACCTGTTGTATTGTTGTTCGATTTGTGCCCTGCCTTACGCATCTTGATTGTATACACCTATGAATTTGGGCATTGCCCTTCCTGTACTGTTGTATTGTTTTTGTCTTTGTTGCTATGATAAAAACTAAATACATTCTTTGTTAAAAAAATTTAATTTTTTTTTAAAAAAAGTTACCTTTTAATTTAAATCATAAGCCGCTGTAATTATCTAAAAATGTAAAAAAAAAATCAATGCAATATGGTGACCCATACCAGACCCAAAAGGCCTTGCATGGAATTTGAGTGGAACCCCACGTCATTTGCTGGCAATGTGAATGGCATTTTTTCTTAGTAATTGTCAGTTTTACTATAGAAGATTGTATACATTGCACAGCCGGTCCCTTTTACAGGCAGGTTCAGGGCTGCCCCCAAGTTTTTTCTTTAAAGGAATTGTGCATTTTAATGTTGCCCTTTAGACATTTTTAAAATCATTGCTCCCAGTCAAACAAAGTTTTTACATTTTTTACTGCTTTTTTTGCTTTGGGGCATGCCCTTTAGGGTCCTGCCTAGTCCCCCATGTACCTTGTGATGTTAATTCCTTGCCTATTAGCCTAGAAAACAAAGATAATCTTTTCAACCATCCATTGACTTTAATGGGGTTTGCATTTTCCCCGTTTCTCCAGGGAAAAACAATGGAATAACCCTTGCAGTGGGGCTACCCCCATACTGCAAGGATAACTGCTTGTTTTTATTTATGGACTAAAATAAAAAAGTTATACTTACCAGGAGCCAGCACTCCCTCCAGCCTCAACAAAGGTATGTAAGGAATGTGATGACTTGGGGACCTTAGACTGCTGCAGCAAAGGGGGAGAGAGATGCTGGAAGGACCAGTACAACAACAAGTTCGCTCAGAGAATCGGATGAATATAACTTTTTTATTTTAGTCCCTAGATGAAAATGAACAGTTAACCCTTGCAGTGCGGGGGTAGCTACCACTGCAAAGGGGTTCATAAAAAAATATTTACGGAGTTGTTCTTTAAGGACTTATTCACACCAGCTGCATTGATCTACATTGATTAGCTAGATCAACTCAGGCTTCACAAAAGCACACAAAGGGATGTATTTCTAAAAAAATTGCAGACCCATTCGTCCTGCCAAAATTCTGTGTATGTGTGAATGGATGTGAAAATAAATGTTACTAGCATTATTTCATTTTCCAAGTTGAAAGTAATATCAGGAAAATACCGCAAATAGGCCACTAGATGGACCCACAAAAAAACTGATGATTTTATATGCTTCTCAGCTCCATCTAGTAACTAGTATTACATTTGACAAAAATAAACTAAACATGTTCATCTTTGCATCCATTATCACAGAACAAATGTACACTGAGTTTTGCATTTGTTTTCATGCAATGGCAGCCCACTGCCCTCAAGTATGCTGTCATTGCATGAAAACAAACCCATTTGTTGTCATCCGGCCCGGAACTTTGAATAGCGATTTGACAGGTGTCAGCCAGATGTTAACAGATAGGCGCAGCCAGTGGTGATGTCACCGCTTGCTCAGCCTATCTGTTTACATTCGGCCAGCACCAAGAGTTCACGGGAGGTCGGGTTGGGTGGCTTTTGGGGGAACCATTTTTAACTGGGGGTTAACATCCCTCTTAACATCCATACCAGACCTAAAGGGTCTGGTATGGTTTGGAAGGTGGACCCCACTCTGTTTTTTTTTTCTTTCATTTTACATATTTTTTTTTCTGTTTGCTACCTCTGAGCTAGTGATCAGAATAACCGAGCCGAATGCTGCACGGCATCATTTGGCTTTTCACTCACTGCTGTTTGGCCCCTATGAGAATAGGAGTGAACAGCAGTAAATGAACTGACGAATGTTCGCCTCAGTCGATCCAGATATTGGATCAGCTGAGGCAAATGTGTTCTTCACTTCAGTTTGTGCTGAGGCTATTTGTTTGAACCGAATTTAAGTAAGGGTGTTGGAACTTCTTGCACAGCCTCACAGAGAAACACCAGCACACAGTCTGATATGCATGCTGCACATGGCATGAAAACAGGAAGGAAGCCACAGCTTTATTTTCTACCTTATTCAATACAACAGAGAATATACTATAGATACTGTATAATAGAACTTATAAACACTGCCATCTAGTTACCACAATTGTATACTGCAGGAGTTATTGCTATAGATACAGTAATGTGCATTCTAACAAAGGGCCCAGAAGCCAAGTTGTTTTTCTTAATAAATCATCTTTGCATGGGCATTCAAGTTCAGTCAAGGTCAATCAGAGATAATTTTGTAAGTGCATGGTAAAAACACATTAAATACATGACAAATGTATGGAAAAACATGGTAAATGCAAATGTGTGTGTATAATACTGATGAGGTTTGGATTCTCGGCTACCATGGGTTCACAGCAAATCTCCAGTTCAGAAATTGCAAACGTTTGGCCAAAACGTTTGCAGGTTCACCTCCAAAAAAAAGAACAACCTATAATTCCGTGCATGGCCTTTTTCTGGTCAGCTATATAACAAGAGCTGATAAATTGAAGGAATAGATAGTTCAGCCTCCTTTCTATAATAGAGTGGGCTCAGGGCAGCCATAATTGTCAGTGTGTAAGAGATCTGCTAGAGAGAGTTGACAGTTTTTTCTAGAGAGAGAGAGATACTGTTTTTTTGGCATTGGTACTTGTTCCCTATGCCCACTTCCAATGACTTTTATTTAACAATAGCTTGCTTATTATCCCTACAAATGGCCAGAATAACAAGATTCCCCCCTCCCTTGCCACCCACTACTATTACCATGCTTTACAGGATCCCAATTGACTGATTAGGTATGACATATGCATATTTACATTGGGCTAGGCTGGGGAATTCATAATACCTGGAGTTTTAATTAGCCAAAGTAAATCAGAGATTGCGGTTAGCAGTGGCGTAACAACCGGGGTGCGGGGGGGTCACTTGCCCCGGGCGCAGGACTGTTCTGCCCCGGGCGCCCATAACTCTGGTTACGCCACTGGCGGTTAGATACGGGTGCAAATACAATTTGAAACCACAGTGCTGAGGCAAGGCACCTCTGATAAGTGTGGTCCCTATATCTAAACTATCTGAATGTTCAAAATGTGGAACATATATAACAATGCACAAACATAGAGTATGCTCACCACGGGAGTCAGCCCCATCCTCCTTAAAGGAGAACTATGAGGTGAGCGCTTTTCACTCACCTCATAGTTCTAGTCGACCTGTGACAATGAGACTGTTACAGGTCGGCTCAGTAGATCGGGAAGTGAGCGAAAACATACCGGCGTTCGCTCACCTCTTGATCCTGTCATGGCTCTCTGCCGTGACAGGGGAGGGGCTGGATTCCCCCCGCCCCGCTCCGATCCGCCAGCACTGTCACTCACACAGCTGGGCAGATCCCACTGTCACTCACACAGCTGCGGCGTCTCAGTATACCGCGAGCAGCAGCTCGCAGTATACTGAGCCTAGGGTGACGGGAGGATGCTAGTTTGTGTCCTCCCATTACCCTAAGGAGAACTATGGGGAAAAGCCTTAATCCCATAGTTCTCCTATAAAGTCACAGCCACACAACGGAAGCCTACTGTAGACATCTTCTTTACAAACTTGAAAACTTCCTGTGCCTGTTTGTACCAAACAAAAAAAAAACACTTATGGCACAATCTCTGATCTGTTTAAAATTAGCAAAATTAGCAGAAAGGGAAAGATGCATGTTAGCAGGACATTCACGGACAGTATTTTGATAAACATTAGCAGAGCTATCATGAGATATAGAAAACCAGAAACATAATCTTTTAGCTCTATAAGTACTGCACTTTCTTCTTGAAAATGATCTTTTAAACTTTTTCAAGGTTGTATAATGCATGGAAATAATGGACACATTGAGGTACCAAAGTAGGGGGTCAGCACTTGGCAGCAAAAGAATTAAGGTTTTTTTTACTGTGAAAAAACCTGACTAATAAAAGTCTCTGATCTATTATATGCATTCTCACAATTCTAAAACCAGCTACAAGTTTTTTTGCAGTTAGCAATCAATATGCAACCTCATAATTGGTAATTTTAGCTGGTTGTTTGATATTTACTGTAATATCTATGCTCTGTGAGTTTGCTAATTAGAATATGGGGAAGCTGTTTACTGTGCTGTATCCATTTTTAAATTATATTACTGAGAATGTAGTAAAGGCAACCTCCATTAAAAGATATCAATCCTGAGGTTCAAGTTACCAAACTTAATACTGAAGGATTTCTTGTGCAGGTGCTAAAATCTTTCATTACGGACTACTTTAATATGTACATCTTGGTAGGGTATTGCCCTGTATTAGCCATCAATTAATGCAGAACGTTTGGAGTTTAAGTGACTTAACAAAGAACAAAAGGGACTACCATTATATATTTTTTTCTTTTCTCATCATAGGAAAAAGAGCTCACCATAAAAGTTACCTTGTATACAATATTATTATTTGATAGGATGGTATTGGCACTAATTTCAATTGTATTATTATTAGTATCGAATGAAGCATCTACAAACTTACTTAATTGAGTAATTTTATATATAATTTTATATATTTTTACAACATTCAACCTATATACCTATATATATATTATTTGGTTGTACTTATTGACACATATTTGTATACAGTATATTATTATTACAGTGTTTTTGTTTTTTTTTAAGTACAAATAATTATGTTGGGTATATTATTATTTTGTAATCAGTGAAGAATGTGAGTAACCACTGTGTCTTAGTGCAAATTACTTCATTCTCAATGTATGTAGAAGAAAATTGAATTGTTGTTCTTGCTCAGACTTTCTCAAGCTATACATGTCTTAAAGAGACAGTAAGTCTGACATGTGCTGTCAAAGATATTTAATTAATTCTTAATTTATAGACTTAGGTCAGAGGTCATATAATGGAATAATATTGGAATTTTAAGGAAAAATCCAAAATTAGTCCTAGTCCAACATTGCCCTCTTCAGGTAATTTGGATTAAGGTGATATGAGTGTGTGACGTCATAATTAGGTTGAGATCAGCTTTCTCCTCCCACATTTTTGAGTGATAAAAGTTAGAGAAATAAGATCGGAAAGACTGAAAAAAAAATATACAGGAGGATGTACACAGATACAGGAGGGAAAGATCTGAAGCTGTTGGATGGGCTGACAGGGGAAACTGAACCAAATAGGACCTGGACATCTCTTGTCTTTACACTGACACAAAGCTGACATGTCTTTGATAAAAGAATTTTCAATTTTTGGTGAAGTATACATTTCTATTTATCTGTAGGCAACTGACTAGCCATATATATCTAACAAGACCATTTGGTCATTGTTGGCATCAAAATTTAATTGTAGTAAAATTTCTAACTGCAGTAGAAATTACCTCCCTTTCAATTTTGGGAGAAGAAGCTAATTTCAGTTTCTAGTCGATGGTCTAGTTGTGATATATACATAAAAATAAAACAACTTAGTGGAAGTTTGTCTTTACCTTAAATAGATTCTTGGCTGATAGCCAATCCTGTTCATAGTATTATGAGTTAGTTTATGCGCAGTAGAAATTTGAGTTTTTGAACATCTGTTTGGCTGGGAGAGGTCAAGTGTTGAATATGCACATTATTTGGTCACAATCTGTTTAGTTACTGAGAAGCTACTAATTGCATTCCAAGATACTTACGATATGGGCAAAGACGTTTTTGTTTTTTTTTCTATTCTGACATGGCTCCGTGTCAGAATAAAGAAAAAAAAGACACAGCAGTGTTTCTCTCCTTGGCGGCCTGGAGCAGCAGTCTCCCGGAGTGCCAGGGAGAGTTTGCTGTTTGGAGATCAGTGTCCCTGGTTAGCAGGTAACCAGGGACGCTGATCTCTCTGCAAGTGGGGCGCTGATCTCTTTTATATGTGGGGTGAGAGTGGCTTATGGGGAGTGCAATCCAATGTCCAGCTTACCTAATAGCTGGATAAAAAGCAGGTGCTGTATGATAAAAAGCACTTCTGTGACAAGTTGTCATCAACCCCGGTGGAAACACTACTGGGTTCGGTGTCTGCCCACTCAATGTTTGTGATGCTTGAATAGGGTTCTTACTCAGCCCTGTCTCTAATTACAGTAAACTCTCCATTATCCGGCATCCATGGTGATTGGTAGATTCTGGATAAATGTAGCTTCTGGTTGCTTGAGAGTTACCATTAAAAATGGGTCTAACTAATGCCATACCCCACATTATACCATACCATAACAAACTCTGTATTTACTTCGTATTATTATTGAAATGCAGTAATCAAAAGCAAATTAAGACAAATAGACACACTTACAACAAATTAAGAGAAATAGGCACACAATCATTTCCAGGATAATACATGACGCAGATCAGCAGAACAGTGAGTACACAGGGGATTTTTTTTCTGGTTAGTTGTATACTGGATAACTGAGAGTTTACTGTACTGTGTGTACAAATTATTTTAGCCATTGCTTTTGTTCTGTATACATGCCTTTATTTGTGGTCATTTATGACAATAGATGAGTGTATCCGATTCCTTTCAAATCTTTGTCTACCTCAACTTGGGAAATGTACTATTATATGTATGACAAACACAGATGTATTAAGGACCTGAATAAGCTGAGGTCACTTTTCTAAACGCTGTATAAATAAGCTTTGAAAGGCAATTATTGGAAATTTCAATAAATATGCATAAATGCCTTTAGGATGTTGGCCAGACGTGACTAAATATGAAATTTTCATTTTGAAGTGTATGTCACATCTGCTAAATGA
Source organism: Nanorana parkeri (assembly GCF_000935625.1). Taxonomy (NCBI): domain Eukaryota; kingdom Metazoa; phylum Chordata; class Amphibia; order Anura; family Dicroglossidae; genus Nanorana; species Nanorana parkeri. The sequence continues at coordinate 160,151 of NW_017307045.1, read as the reverse complement.
TTCATTTTTATGAGCAATGATAACATTAGAACACAGTGTACTTCAGACTGAGACTTTCCCTTTATTGATGGGGTTCTTTTAATCTCTGAAATAAAACTAGGCAAAATAAAGGAGCTTCTAAAGAGTCAATTATTATTAATGGAATAAATCTGGGGGTTGCAATATGAGAAAGGTATTTGTATAACACTAAATTCAGAAAGAAAAAAATTAAGTTTTAGGGAATAAAAATTTGCTCTTTCTAAATTACATTGAAACAATACACAGTACTTTAACAAGCCTTATAACTCATGTAAATACCTGAACGCAGAGTTTAAAAATCCATTACAACATTGTTACATACATATTTACATAGTAAGCAAGGTTGAATAAAGGCACAGGTCCATCGGTTTCAACCTTTATAGTGTGTGTGTGCTTTGTGTGTGTGTATGTGCGTGTGTGTGTATGTATGTGTATAACTAGCAATTCCCATAGCCCTGTATGTTCAGTAAATTGAGGAAATTGTTTGTTTTTTTAAAGCTGTCAGTGCTTTCTGCTGATATAGCTAACTGTGGAGGTGAATTCCAAATTTTTGCCATTCTTACCCCTTACACAGTCTTGAAGATTGCAATCATGTCTTCTCCTATGCTTCTCTTTTCTATGGAGAACAAATTAAATTTTTGTAGTCTGTCTTCATAACTCAGGTCCTTTACCCTGCATATTAATTTAGTTTCCCTTCTCTAAATTTTCCCTAACTGATGGACATCCCTCCTCGGGACTTGTGACCAAACCTGAACCTCATACTCAAAATGGCCAGTGTGCCCCTTTACAATGGTGCCGAGTATGCTCCCACCTTGGCTGCTACCCTCCTCACAATCACCAGTGAAGCCCCCAACACCTTTTGTGATGTGGCTACTAGACATTTAGTGATAGCCAGGTCTGTAGTCAGCCTGGCTGGATTTGTAGTTGTAGTTTCTGGTTAATTGCAGGTGTCTGGGATTGCCTGTACCCCCTGGGTGGAGTGTGACTCTGTCATATTGTGGGACAGCCAATGAGAGATACTGTAGTGTATGTACAGTACAGCAGCCAATCACTGTGGTTCTCTCAACCAGTGGTGCATGCTGGGATAGGGTACATATACTGGTGGGATTTGCCATGTGCCCAGACTATCCGGGACCAGTCATGGAAAAGGGTTGGATCCTGTTCAGCCTGCCGCCAGGCTAGGCCTGAGGCCTGGGGGTAGGCATGGGCTGGTGTGAGGGAAAGGTTTCCATGAGGCCTCCAACATGGAGGAGGCCTGTGGTGCTGATAGAGGAAGAGAACCGGGACCAATGCAGGCTCTTGAAGTACCCTGGAACTAAGAGGACTTCAGGAGCATAGTCGATGCTGTTTGCTGCCTCCCAAGTGCATCTACACTGATATGCCAACCAGGTCTGGTGAGTCCGGAGCTCTTGTCGGTTACCCCTGGAAACCTAGAATACCTATAACCTCTCTCCCCAGTGAAGATGTTCAATAAAATGTTATTCAGTATTCTACTACTGGAGTGGACGTCTGTTTGTGGGCACTAGAAGAAGGGTGGTTATTGCTAATGGGTGGGCAGCTGAAGAGCATACCCTAGACAGACTAGAGATGAACCGGGCATTCAGTGGCTCCTTCGGGGGTGAGCGCTACACCAGCATACCTATCTTGGCAGCAGTGGTGACAGACAGGCTCATGGTGGTGGGGCGGGGGGAAGGCCTAGGGGTGGGAGGTAGAAGTCAGGATGACAGGTGCGGGACCCAGGGAGAGGTGCTGCACAGTGCACCAATAAAATGACAGATGAGGGATGAAGGCAACTGCTGAAAGGGGGTGTTATTGTAGGAACTATTCAACGCTAAAAGGAAGAAACTGTAAAGTCTAAACGTAAATCTCTATATAATGTAACATGGGCATACTGGAAGCCATTTTGTTCTTTCTATTATATAAATATATAAGGTGCATTTGAGTTCATGTTTTCAAGACAAAACATCAGCCATTCTCAGACCCTTGCAGAGATTCCCAAATTATACATTTTAGGGAGTCTAGTTATACCAGGCAAACACAAGATAATGACTGAGATGGTACCATACTGACTGAGAGACTGAAAGATTAATGGAGATGCCATGTCTCAAGCTTCACAAAGGATAAAAGAACTACTAACCATCATATTTTTTTTTTCTTCTTATGAGTGGCGAGCTGCTCAGCCAAGCCGAAGGCATATCCTTCTGATTGACTGAGCTGAATTGACAGCTGAAGCAGGGCGAAAGGCCTGCAAATGACAGCTGGGAGGAGTCAGCCATGATCTCACGGCTGGCTCCACCCTTTTTTATTTTCACCTCAGATAGATTTTAAATTAATTTGCTTGTTTATGCGCAGTAAGGAATTTGATCTTTAAATTTATGTTTACTGGGAGAGGTCACATGTCAAGTTTGTGTTCAATGTGAGCCAATATGTTGCGCTTGGTATTAAAGCATAACTATTTTAAACCTTTATATCGTTTGTGCAAAATGTGATGGTGTCCGTACCATAAAATGTTGTGTAAATACTAAATACCGTGATAGTGAATATCGTAAAAATGTCTAATATATTCAGACTGTGTAAAAAAACTGAGAGAAAAAAACTGAGAGAAAAAAATTATTAAAGACAATAGACCTATCTATTGTTAAGTGTTAACAATTAGTGTAAACATAAGTGTATAATCAAAATTAGGATATTTGTGACAATTGGTAGATAAAACGCAGACAATCAATGGAATACAAAAAGGTAAGGTTAAACAATTGGTCTGATTTGCAACAAATGATGGCAGAGCTCTTTCTATATATTCTAAAAATATATTAGGTCATATTCGCTCGTTCCCGTAGGCTACTAAGATCGGCTTAAAACAACAGTTCACAATGTTCATGTATAGAACGAATTGGAGGATAGGCAGAGTTCTTTCAAAACAAGGAAAAATAGTAAGCGGGTGTCTATTACTTTAGTTTCATCAATGAGTCCACGGAACATCTATTTAGGCATCTCTCTCCCCTTTCCTCCAGTCAGCCAGCACTTCGATCTCGGTTGCGGCGTTGGGCAACCTCCAGATGTAGTTGGAAGCAAAACCAGCCCAGGAGGGAAAAACAAGGGGAAAATACAAGAGAGAAGACAGATCTCAGTGTAGCAGCAAAGTTCTTTATTGAGGATAACATAAGTGATCACACTTACAGGATTTTTTGAATAAAAGTCTACAAAGAGATGAAACGTGTCAAGGGTATCCACCACTTCCTTGCTGACAGTCCGGAAAAGGTGGATACCCTTGACGCGAATTTGTTCATTCTTTTGTTGTCACTTCATCTGAGAGTTTCATTCGCTGCATTTTCTAGATACATGTTTCTGATTTATTAATATTTTGAATTCAATCTTGTGGTTTTATTTTCATCGTATTTTACTTGTTGATAATTGTATATTTTGATATTATTTGCCACCAATAATATTTTTTTTTTTTACACTGATTTTATAGTTA